>NC_084716.1:15258690-15565467 GCF_033807575.1 Cydia pomonella | reverse complement strand
CATGTTTGTATCGTGTCGAAACCCTGGAGGGGAAAATTGCGAGTTGTAGGAGTCGCGCGCCGACCAAATCCTGGCGCCGATTTGATCGCTCCGGCCAGTGAAGAGATGAAACCTAGGTCTATAGTGTTATTAGGATTTTATTTCTCTTTCATAACTTAAGCAGGTGAAGTAGAAGTATAAAGTCTAAGAAAAAAAGACTTTATCGAAGTTGACAGCTGAATCAGTACCCCTAGTGTAAATTTATTCGATAGTGAAGCGTGACGTACGCGTTTGCGTTAAGTCTTATTTTGTATGGGATTTAGAAACAGCGCGCTAAGCGAGACGTTTTGGTAACTCAAAATCCCATACAAAATGACACTTAACGCAAACTCGTACGTCACGTTTTGCTATCGAATAAATTTACACTAGGGGCTCTGATTTAAGTATACTAACTTTTGTTTTCAAACCTTGTCAAAAATCGACAGACATTAGTCGCAAAACTAATCAGTTTTTGTACAAATTTCATTTTGGTACAAGCATTTATCACAGACTGTACCTTTCTTACCACAGGCAACAACTCTAAAAACCCCAAACAGGCAGGTTGCTTTGTTACGTCACAGAGTTCCTATGACCATCATCAGATCAGCTCGATGGAACCATTATATTGCACCCGATTTACTTAAGTATGCAAATTTTGAACTCAAGCGGAAATCGGGAGGTGGGTCCAATTTTACTTCAAATCCAACTAACAAAAGGCAAGTTAAATAAAAGCTTGTAAAAATGTATTTGGTTGAAAGATACGACGAAGTCACGTCATCAGCCCGTGTAGCCAACATGCCATTCGTTAAAGCCCCGTAGAGAATTAAAGGCAACTGTCACTGTCACACTGATATGGAAGAGTGATAGAGAGAGATGACTACGCTACGGAGCGTTGACGATTGGCAAGTTGGCTACACGGACTATCCCCTACAAGTTTCGATTGACATTTCCTATAAACGATTGTCAGTTGGTTAAGCCTTCGGCCTTTATTTTTAGGACTTACGTTTACTAAGGTTACATCCAATATTAATGCAACTATAAAGGCATAAGTGACCGTAAAGAAGCTGTGGGCTGAATAAAAGATCACGTAATATGAGTTAGACGGTAACGCGGCCGGAATGAGGAGTACAATGAGGGACAAATAAAAGTGCTTCTCGGATGGGTGAATAATGTACGAACACTGGCACGGGGGCTAACTTAGTGACAGGGGCAGCGGAATATTTTAACACATTTACAGCCAGCTACCCAGGCGGATTTTCTTTTCGTAGGCGCTTTTCGCTACAAATGCATTTTCCTTTCCTGTGTCATCGGTTAGGAGCGTCATCGACCCAATATGCCTCAAACGTAAAAACATCAAAAGGCCGCGCCAAAACCCTTATTAGATAATGTGTTCAGCAATTTTACGCCGTTTGGCACCGGCCTCACACCAATGAAGTTATACAAAGTCAGTATTCGGCAAAGACAGATCGTCTGAATACTTAACCTGGTTGGTTTGAAACCAATATGCAACTTTTCATTTGTTCAATGATATTTCGTTAGAGTACCTAATGCTTTGCTCGGAAAACATATAAAAACTCAAAAATCCGCGTTTTCCCAGAGATAAGACCTCGCTAGATCTATTTTTCGCCCCCGGAAACCCCCTTATAGCATTTGTTTTAGTATACAATATTCTCATAAAGTGAAATGTAAAATTTATTTTGAGAAAAAATAAAGTTCTTTAAACATAAGTTTCATCGAAATCGTTATATAAGAATTGCTCGTTTAAAGGTATAAGATAAGCAACATTGTCAATAATAAGTTTTATAGGTCCATTTTCATCATGCTTTGCCTCGATAAAAGTAATGGAACAACGTTATTGTATTGAATGTAAAGAATCCACTCTTCCTTTTGCCAGAGATTTTATAAGTAGTTAAGCTATATCCATACCGTCGAGTATTACCACTTACAAGGTACCTTGCATTATTAGTAAAATTTTTACTTTTCTTAACTTTCCGTGTAGACCCGTCCGCTCCCCGCTCCGCTCATCACCTAGCCGCGCAGTGAATTCAATCAGTTTCGCCCGCAAGGTGATCCCCGCTAAGGGCACGTGCATAAATAAAGCGATTCGCGTCCGCCCTCATTCCGTGGATGGAGTGTACGTAACTTATTGCCGCGTCCGAGATGGATGGAGGCTCCGCGCAATGAGTGCGATAGAATGTGGTATTCTGATGGGTACCGTGAAACATCAGCGATAATTTTGAATAGGGCTGCAATTTGAATAATCTAATATTCGAATATGTCGACTAACTTAGTTAGACTTAAATTTCGAGACCACGGGGACCGGAGGGGTAATTATAAAGATGACTCACGCTAAAACGGTCCGAGTCTAAGGGCCTACCGCGAAAACCGAAATTCGCAAATAGCGGGGATCTTTTACTCTCACTAGGACCAAATTAGAGTGACAAAGAAAAATGCCCGCAATTGACGAACTTCGATTTTCGCGGTAGGCCCCCTGAGCCGAGGCTTCCTGCACTTTGTTTTCTATAACAGGTGACTGGTGGCATGGAAACTCGGACAGTTCTACCGTTAGCCATACTTAATTATACGTGATTAAGTGCCGTTTTCGTCAATAATAACTCGCAACTGCCTCTCCACCGGAAACCAATATCTTTTGTATGGGAATGAAAACGGTATTTTTTCGTTCTTTGTTAATTACTTTCTTATAAAATAAAATAAAATCGAATTGGGCATTCTAATACTACGAAGTCGTTATCTAAAAACACAACTGAGTTTGATGTATAAAATAAATTGGACAAGTGCGAGTCGGACTCGCTCACAGAGGGTTCCGTACTTTTTAGTATTTGTTGTTATAGAGGCAGCAGAAATACATCATCTGTGTAAATTTCGACTGTCTAACTAACAGACGGACATGCGGACGGACGGAAGGACAGCGAACTCTTAGTAATAGGGTCCCGTTTTACCCTTTGGGTACAAAACCCTAATAAACCGAAATATATGGTTAAGTATTTCGAAGTTTTTGCAAAAAAACCGCTTCCGATCCCTGCCCTCCACCCTTCTAAGTAGCAGGGTTAACTTGTCGCTTACGAAACGGATCGAGTTTCTTCGGCAGCAGGATTGATCCGCGTGATCCGGACATCGATCTCCGTGAGTGAATTGTTTCGCGGAACCATTTGTCGGGCTTACTGCCTCCAGATGTGGTTGATTACCTGCCCTTTGCGAGTAAACTCCAATCCTTGATGCTGTTAAAGAAATGTGTTCCATTAAACTTCAACCTATTTTTTTTAAATCAAAATTGTATAAAATAAATGAAAAGCCAGCTACATAAGTTCTCAAAAAAGCAAGCAAATTTTAGCAAATACAATTTGCTACAATTTCACAAAATCAGCACAAGTTCGCAACACCGTGTACCGGATCAAGAGGACTCATAAAGCTCGGTTATTGAGTGCACATGGTAATTTATTGGGGTCCGGGCCCGACCCGGGTCCGACGAGGTGACAAGTGCGCGCGTGCTTTTTATTGGCGCGCCCGTGGACGAACTTCGCGGAGGTGTCACGGACGTGGATTAGTGTTCGGCGGAAGTTTCGATTTCGGCATAAAAATTATATTTCGGCTAAGGTTCCGTTTCGACCGAAACTAGAGCGAAACCAAACTTTTAGTTTCTGTTTTGGCAATAAAAATCTAGTTTCGGTCGGACACTAACTTGGAAATAAGGACATGAACATTAAATCTCACTTTGTGTCTTTTGTCCCGGAAAGTTAAATACTAGAGTAATTTCAAACCGTGTACCGGATCAAGAGGACTCATAAAGCCCGGTTATTAAGTGCACATGGTAATTTATTGGGGTCCAGCCCGGCCCGGGTCCAACGAGGTGACATTTGCGCGCGTGCTTTTTGTTGTAGCGTCCGTGGACGGAACCCACGTAGCTGCCACGAACTGTGGATTTAAGGACAGTTTTGCGTCATATATACCTACACAAACGGAAAAACTAAATTTGAATCTTCTGTCCCTGAAGTTTATTTATTTATTTATTGTCACTTAATAGCAACTATCCTTACAGGTTAACCCTAATACAATAGTACCTTATTAACTATATCATTTAAAGGAAACTATATACTAAGGTTAAGAATACTAGAGCCTATATTCTATCAAAACATTTGTACGTTCTACAAATTCTACAAATTCTTTGCTCAGGTCGTTCGTACACTGTTATTAATATGATAACATGTGTTGTTAGTGATCTTTCCATCAGCTCTATCGCTCAGAAGAAAAGTCATCACTGTCTGAATTGTCCATACTCATCTTATCTAGTGCGATATAATGTTTAAAACTCCCAAATCAAACCAATTCAACAGAATGAACCACCGTCTACAAAGAAAAATTGCATTTTTTTATATTTTATTATTTATTAAGAAACAAACAGTCTTACAAAACAGATAAGTATATAAAGTAACATTTTTCTAGTTATAGACCTATAGTTTCCTATATGTAAACAAATATTAATAAAAACTTATCACTATAAGTATAAATTACATGCATATGTATGTGTGACAGAATATGTAATGAGATCTTAATTTAGCTATTCAGGTTTTTTCATGTTAATTGATCTTTTATTAGGTGTAAACTCCAGGGGTGCTATACCGTTACAGATATATTTAGTACTATGTCCTGTAATGCAATATACCCGTGATTTCCCCCACTTTTCGCTAATCATCTCCAGTCGCTGCCACAGCCCTTGTTCGATAAAGTAGCCCTCAGCGTTAACACAGTAACCACCTCCCAAAATGATGCTAGGTACCTTTATGTCTTCCGTATACAAGTCGTGTTCGGGACTATTACCTTCATAGATGGTAGGATCGTATGGATGTGTGCGTGCGCCCGTGAGGCACAGAACTTACGAAATGCGACAAAATAAAAAAACAACCAATTTGCAACAAACAATTAATTTGGTCGGGTTTGCATAAACTTTGTAGTTAGAATGTGTGGCGACACAATAATTTGTGGCGGAGTTTTAGGGGGCATTTCTTTCATCATCATTACATTCAGATGACCTGGACATCTTATTTCAATTATTTCCTTTTTAGAACTCCTAAATCTCGTAAAGTGTATGTCGGCTGCCGATCGTAAAATTCGCTCGATCGTAAAGTCCATTAAATTAAAAATTAGGTAGGATAAATTCGTTAGGTTGCTTCTGATGCCCGAAGGGCAAATTGTCCAGAAAAAATTTACACTAGATGAAATAGAAATTCATTTGTAGTTTTACATGTATGAAAATGTATAATTGTTGGTACAATAAATAATATTTACTTACTTACTTACTAGGGCCCCGCTATAGGAGCCCCGCGTATCGGGGCTTCGTCGACTCAAGTAACGAGACAATGATTTTCACATTTTACGATATGCCTGGGAATTTCATGATCTGGCGGATATTACGATCGGCCGCCGATATGTATTTTAAGTCTGTATAATAATATAAGTCCGCCAATTTTGTGGTTATATATGTCATTATTAATAAATCACAAATCAAATCTATTTGTCGGGTCTGATACGAAAGAGCCTAATTAATTATTTGATCCATTACGCTGCAAGATTGTAAGCTAACTTATTAGCACAGATTATAAATTACTCTCTCATTTTCACAGTCCAGTTCAACTTCCAACCTTAACCCAACAGAGCTAGGTTGTGTTTCCAATACCACAGGTTAGATACGAGATAGTAGAGTTAATTTGTTGTGCACTTCGAGAGGCCAACTGTAACTTACATTGTGATATCAAAATGAAATCTAAATGTCAGTCACCCGTGCGTCTCGCTCGCGCCAATGAATGTACGGTAAGTACGAGCGAACGCGAGTGACATCATTTAAAGGTCGTTTTGATGTTAAAATGTTTGTTTGAATTGGCCTCCGAGTTCCGTGAGGGATCAGGTACGGGGGGGATTAGAGATGGCTGCTGTTTTAACAAGCGTTAGCGATGTATTACACGGATTAGCTTCCAGACACCTTCGAGTAAGCTCACGTATGGAGTATACCGGCGTGATATAATTGATATCCGGATATCGGTATCACTTTTATTATTTGTGAGGAATTTTCGGATTAATCCCTGCCGTTTCTACGCGACAACATTTCTATCTTCACAACTTATATGGTTGCCAGTCCTAAACTGTACGTTTTTAATGTGTGGAATTAACTATTTCCAAACCGATACGTCCTTCAGACCTTAAAGAAAAGAGCGTACTCATCTTAAATGCTGGCAACGCACTTGCAACCCTTTTGGTGTTGCGGGTGTACATGGGCGGTGGTGATTGCTTATCAACAGGTGATTCATCTGCTCGTTGGCCTCCTGTATCATAAAAAACAATAGCGTAATGATAGACGGGTAAAGTAAAGAAAGATGGCAAGGCCGACCTGGCATAGAACCGCCGCATACAAAACAACATGGATCTCCACGAAAGAGGCATATGGTCAGCAGTAAAGCGGGCAAAATGCCACAGGTCCCTGGCCCGATAGTGTCTCATTTGACCGAGATGCCCTTTGCCCCCATTTGACGAATTTGCCTTGGGCCTTACTATAGATATGCCACTGAGTCCAAAGGCTTTTTCATAGGGATACAAAATGGAGTTACATTTTTCCGTCGGCGTCGGGATCTTTAACTGTACACTACAAATAAACACAACCATTCACTAAAATAATATTTTATATGTTATCCCAAAACATAATAATATACTACAACTGGGGAAGTACCTCCACCTTACAGAAAACCGCAGCCAAATAACACTAGACCCTACTCATACTGTTGTGTTCCTGCCAGTGAGTAAGGTTGCCAGAGCTCAACGAAGGGAGGGAGGGGTGTTAGGGTCGGCAACGCGCATGTATCTCCTCTGGAGTTGCAGGCGTACATAGGCTACGGAGACTGCTTACCATCAGGCGGGCCGTATGCTTGTTTGCCACCGACGTAGTATTAAAAAAAATGTAATTTTATTCAGATAACGTAAGACACAATATACATAAACATGGAGGGAGACGGTAAAGAGTATTATATAAAAATACTGCTGCCTTCAGTAGTAATGATAAACTATACATTTCGATTTTTTTTTTATTAATATCTAAGATGTAACTAATACGCCTTCATTTTAAAACATCCATGAAACTTGGCATTGCCATTCAAGTAACATATATATACCTATAACAAATAATATAGAGCTTTACACACAAAACTTCTACCTATATGTTACTCCTACCTGCTCTATATGTTACTTAAATGTTCATGCCAAGTCTTATAAATCTTAAGAAATCACTTTGATTTTGATGTCCATTGCTTTAGCATAATATATTCTAGGTTATTAGGCTTCGCTTAAAAAAATATATTTGGAACAAATTGCAAATTTTGAAGAAAGAAAAACCTTTTTTTTATACTACGTCGGTGGCAAACAAGCATACGGCCCGCCTGATGGTAAGCAGTCTCCGCAGCCTATGTACGCCTGCAACTCCAGAGGAGTTACATGCGCGTTGCCGAACCTAACCCCCGCCCCCCTCGTTGAGCTCTGGTAACCATACTCACCGGCAGGAACACAACACTATGAGTAGGGTCTAGTGTTATTACCTATAAACCTATAACTTAGTTTTTCATTATGACAATAACATACTAAAAAATCATGGAGAGTGGAAAATATACAATACAATACAAATACTCTTTATTGCACACCTCAATACAGAAATAGTACAAATAATACAACACATAAAGAAGAGGTAAACAACAGGCGGCAAAATATTTAGAAGTAGTAAAATGTTTTCATCTGTTTTATGGTCAATCACGTGGTATACTTCATTTTTAAAGGGAACTATCCTTTTGATCGTCTGACTGCCTGGCCTGGATACTGCCGATACTGGTTGAATTGACTCATAAAACTACATATAGTTATAGTAACGCCTACAATGTTACACTATACGATTAAATACGAGACAATCACGAAACTAAAGTAATCAGAGCCCCTAATGTAAATTTATTCGAATTCTAAACGTGACGTACGCGTTTGCGTTAAGTCTTATTTAGTATGGGATTTAGACACAGCGCGCCAAGCGGAACGTTTTGGAAACTCAAAATCCCATACAAAATGAGACAACGAAAACGCGTACGTCACGTTTCGCTATAGAATAAATTTACACTAGGGGTACAGACCGCGTGACCAACATGCAAATCGCTTACACTCGGTAGCGAGCGAAACGCAACTGTCAACTGTCGCACTGATATGGAAGAGTGATAGAGAGACACAAAGCGTTTCATTGTCGTAGCGATTGTCACCTTGGCTAGGACGGCAGGGCGCGTAGCCAACGTGCCTATCGTTAACGCTCTGTAGCGAACGAAATGCAACTGTCCATCTCGAACTAACATAAAACAGTGATAGAGAGAGATGACTACGCTACCGTGGCGTTTACGATTGGCACGTTGGCTACGCAGCTAGTTCTACCTATATTTATTTATCTAAACTTTCTTGCACAATAAAAATAAGTACAAATGGCGGACTTAATGCCTTAAGGCATTCTCTACCAGTCAACCTATAGCCATCAATAACACAGTTTCATTGATACTTCCGCTTCATAAGACGAACTCATCAGTCATGCGGTTCGGTCCATCAACTCTCGTCCGGTCAGCGTCCGGTTCCTGCGCGTAGACAGTGATCCCATGAAAATAAATAAATATAAGTTTTGGGTGGCTGCAACACAAGCAAATAATTAAAACATATGTTGTACTCCTCAAACGATAAAACATTTTCATTTTTCTTGCTCTGAAAGAGGGTCATTGTTGTTCTAATAAGTATGCAGAAAATGATACGTCTAGTGCAGAAGCACTAAAGCATTTTTTTTTTCAAGTACGATTTCTATTCTGATAATTAACTTTCCTATTCCATAAATAACGATACTTTTACCTAAATGGTTAATTGAAAGTACACTCAAGAAATGCTATAAAAATTATACTTACTCATATTTTTAGGGTTCCGTACCCAAAGGGGAACTGGGACCCTATTACTGAGACTCCGCTGTCCGTCCGGCCGTCCGTCAGTCCGTTTGTCACCAGGCTGTATCTCATGAACCGTGCTAGTTAGCCAGTTGAAATTTCTACAGATTATGTATTTATGTTGCCGCTATAACAACAAATACTAAAAACAGAATAAAATAAATATTTAAGGGGGCTCCCATACAAAAAAGTGATTTCTAGATAATGGTACGGAACCCTTCGTGCGCTAGTCCTACTCGAACTAGGCAGATTATTCAAAAAACAATAGAATTTTACTTTCCTCGTATTCGAAATGAAAAGTAGAGTGTTTAATTCGGGTGAAATGCATCATTTCGTCCCTTGGTTGACAATCTACTATTGTTTAACAACTTTTAAAAATTATGAAATCTGTAGCCTTCTATTTTTTTTAATGTACGCGATTATTTTAATTGACGTTGCTTGGTACAAGTACGCTTTAAACGTAACAACATTCGCAATAGATGAAATAACTATAAATAGTGTATCTTAACCTATTACATAGAATTTAAAGACATTTTATTTACAATAACAATATACATAATGGATATATACAGAGGATTACTATAACTAGCTTAAATCTAAAATAGGCCCTTGAGGCATTGTACCAAGGATGCTGATAGATTTCCTCGTTGTTTCGCAATACTGATACGTTGTGCGAGGAAGCCGCCAGCTCTTCGGTCACCAGTTACGTCAACCAGACGCTTCGTCGCGATTTCTGCAAATACATTATTTTCAGGTACCTAACTTAAATCCATAGTCACTAAATATACCATACAAAAAGACGTACATATATTATTTAAAAAAATTGTTTATGTCAGATATATTCTATTTGAACTAAAAATCATAATTATAACAGCAACATATTCGCTACGTGAAAGCAAAACGAATCATCTTGAATAAATAGGTATTTGCTATCCAATGTTCACATTCAAATTTTAAACCGCTAAGAAGAAAGGGGAGGACCGCTTCTCCATACAAACGTAGTCCTCATTTTCCTCTCTGGATTTTGGCATTATGGAAAATATTGATGTGTATTAACCATAGCTATGCCCCTAGATTTCACTATTGTACAAATTTAAGGCGATAAGCAGATTTCGTATATATTTATAAATGCTCCTATCTTTTATAATAATAAAAAATCAAAAAAAAAATCAAACACAGGGGCATAGCTTTGGCTGATATACAACCAGTTGTGTCAAAATATTTTCAATAATGTTAACATCCAGAGAGGAAAATGAGGACTACGTTTGTATGAAAAGCCGATTACGCGCGGGTCCTCCACTTTCGTCTTAAGAAATTTACAGAAGTCAATAAAAGACTCACGCAAATGAGATATTTCTCTTCCGATCAAAATGCGGCGAACTGAATACAATGTGCCATTTAATACTACATTAATTTTATTTTATTCGATATTTTATTAGGAACAACGCTAGCTGACTGTAGTAGCGAAAGTACAAAGTTAGCACATTGGCAGCATGTGTCGCGGCATATCGCGGGGTTTATCGCTGTACTTTCGATTTATATCACCCCTCACGCTTTCCTTTAACCCTTCGCTTTCAGTAGAGTTATTTATAACAGGGACGTGTTGTCTAAAGAAAAAGTGTAAAAATGCAGTCGGACTCTGGAGAGCCGATTTTTTATTTGTATTTTTTTTTCATCGTTTTTTAGGTTCCGTAGCCAAATGGCAAAAAATGGAACCCTTATAGATTCGTCATGTCCGTCTGTCTGTCGGATTATGTCACAGCCACTTTTTTCCGAAACTATAAGAGCTATACTGTTCAAACTTGGTAAGTAGATGTATTCTATGAACCGCATTAAGATTTTTACACAAAAATAGAAAAAAAACAATAAATTTTGGGGGTTCCCATACTTAGAACTGAAACTCAAAAAATCTTTTTTCATCAAACCCATACGTGTGGGGTATCTATGGATAGGTCTTTAAAAATGATATTGAGGTTTCTAATATCATTTTTTTCTAAACTGAATAGTTTGCGCGAGAGACACTTGCAAAGTGAAAAAATGTGTCCTCCCCCTACCCCTGTAACTTCTAAAATAACAGAATGAAAAATCTAAAAAATATATGATATACATTATCATGCAAACTTCCACCGAAAATTGGTTTGAACGTGATCTAGTAAGTAGTTTTCTTTTAATACGTCACAAATGGTACGGAACCCTTCATGGGCGAGTCCGACTCGCACTTGGCCGCTTTTTTTGGATAGATTGTTTCATATTATGTATAATATAAGCGCAATTACACTGTACGTCTTCAAACAATAACGGAAAATCACATTTTTCGGTCTAAGTTTTTGCCTTCGTATTTATATTAAAAATGTGCCCAGAAATCTTTTCTGGCAGGAAGAATATACATATATCAATTTAATAAAATTCGACCAAATGCGAGTCGGACTTGAACGCAAGCTGCTACACTTGTTATTCTACGTCATTAAAAAGCCATTTTTTTTTTTAAAGTTAACAAGAATAAATTTAAATAAACAAACATATCGACACATAGAATCGAACCGTAAAGATTCCTTTTTACCTTTTTGGCATGGAACCCTAAAAAACATCTCCAATCTCCAAATTATATGTTTTTATTTTTACTTTATTTATTTTCTTTATATGTGATAATTTAATAAATAGACCTTGTATTGGTAAACATTCGATTTAGTCGCAAAGCCGCGGAAAGTGAACTGCATTCACTTGGGAAATGCATTTATACGTGCACTTTACTATTTCAGGCACGTAACCAGTGGGGCCAGTTGCATAGAGGATTTACTAGATAAATAGGTACATTAGGTGGATTAGGATGTGTAATGATTTGTTAATTTTAGAAAATAAACGTTTTTTGCTATTTTTTTTTTACCCAATTATGTAGGCATCATAAATCATAATCTATCTACACCGTGGGTTAATTAAACCCGACAGATTTCAACCACGTATTCCTGAGATCATAAGGAGAAATAGTACATTACGATACAAGTGCGAAAAATAGGAAATTACATATTCGCACATGTATCGTACAACGTTTTACAGTACATATGGCCCTTTAAATGTTCGACACAGTAACGTAATATGCTAATTTTCGCACTAGTGCGGTAAAGTAGCGCCATATGTACTGTAAAAAATGTTATATGAGTTTTTGCCAGAAAAATGTTTTAGTTTTCCCAAAAAAAAATTTTTTTTAGTGTTCTGCACACAATACGTTATTAATTTTTACGCCTTGGTGAAAAGAAATCATTACAAGAATTTTGTAATAGTACATTATTGCAGAGGCCGGGAAAGGGCAATTCGTGGATGAGTTTCGTTTCGACAATGAAGACGAATCCACGTATTGCTGTTCCTGCCGAGGCATACATAGTGCTTTTTTCCAAGCATGCGAGGATATTTTAAGCATCATATTTCCGTCCCCCTCCCCAACCATCTCCCTCTTCTCTTTAATTATTAAAAAAATTAAAGGTACAACTTATTCTGCCATTCAGCACCATTCAATATTCGTTCATTCAATAGACCTAATTATGCAATATAAGCTGTATGTGCACGCATGAGATCCTTAAAAAAATATAAGTTATTTAGTCTTTTATTTTATTAAGCAGTATTCGCACGATCGTACACGAGGCACGACGGTCTTACACGAAACGGTTCTATCCTATAGCTTCAAATGATGCTGACCGGGTCGTCCTGACTCGGCCCGCGGCTATATTAATTGGCAGTTTGCGTTTTTCTTAGTAGATACATGTTTTAAAAAAGTAAAAAACAATACAGTAATAACTTCCCGTCCGCTAAAACATGACAATAATGGTTTGAGTTTTTTAAATTTGATTTAGGCCATAATGAAGAATTTCCTGTACTATTTTTGCTACAATAAGGTGAACATTTCCGAGCATATTTAGTGGGTAGGGCCAAGTTCTCCCCCCCCCCCCCCCCTCTAGCCAGGAAAAAGGGGACAGGAGCAACGCATTCGCCCATTCCATGAACAAAGAAAACCAAACGGATGACGTATAAGATAAGCGTTACCATAATATGCCTGTTGCAATACTTGCAATAAGGTGAACATTTCCGAGCATATTTAGTGGGTAGGGTCAAGTTCTCCCCCCCCCCCCCCCTCCCTCTTTAAGGTTATTTGTTTCAAAAATGTTGCTTATATTAATTTTCAAGTAGGTTTAATTAACCTTCTTAATACAGGTTTTTCAACCGTGTATATTCATCATAAGTTCATAAGTTACGTAGGCTTATAAAACTGGAGATCTTGAAACATTTTTTTTATAATTTTTGCGTATAATTTCAAGGGTAATGCGATAATTGAAAATGCTGAGACGTTTACCTATTAGGCTGCCTTCCTTTTTAGTGGTATTGACAGTAACAATAAGCATAGATACTAGAACGGGTTACAGCAGGCGTTCTACATGACATTAAAGCTCTCCAAGAGGCCTCTACGTGTTGGATCTATATCCCCACGCAAGCCTATCAAAAGACCGGGATTTATAGAAAAGGCATTAATAGATGGGATTAATAGATACTTATTTCTCTATGCAATAAATAATTATAAGCATAGAGACTTATAACTTATAAGTATAATAAAAACTAACGCGAATAACAATATGGTAATTCTTGCAAAACAAAAAGAAAAAAGCTTACGAAAAGGATTTTTGGTTTAATAACAGACATTTCTTGTATGCTGAGGGTAAAAATGATCAAACCGTGTCATTTTTGTGTTAAAAAATACACACAGTAAATTCATATTCATTCTTGGGTAAACTTACCTGTCATATTGGCTAGGCCCTGAGGGCCTACCTCGAACCACGTTCCACGTGTTGCCTCCCTGTCACACTTACGTACGAATTTACAAATGCGGCAGAGAGGAAACACGTCGAACGTGGTTTGCGGTAGGCCCTCTATACTCACGAAATTTATGTAAAAACGTCTGAGAAGTATCATAGAAGTTTTTACCAAAGTTTTTACTTTTTTTGGTTTTTTAGCCAAGCTTGTTTGTAAAGCCGACTATAACATTTGCCCTCCAGTCCAAACCTGGACGGTTCCACGGTAGACACTAGACAGGCACTTCGTAGCCCCACGGCAAGACGAGTTACTTACCCGCCATCGCTATTCCGTATTCGGCGCGGGTGCAGCGCCCATTGCGTTACGAGTTACGAGTATTCACCTGCATGTGTACGTGTGCGAGAAACGTTCAATATTCTATTTAAGTATGTTCGGCCATTGTCAATTACACTTTATTTGTACTTTATTCCCCTATTTTAATCACTGCTCGTACAGTGGAATTGCGCGCCGGCATCAGCGGCGGGACAGCAAAACATCAACTATGTAACTTTTTTGTATACTACGTCGGTGGCAAACAAGCATACGGCCCGCCTGATAGTAAGCAGTCTCCGTAGCCTATGTACGCCTGCAACTCCAGAGGAGTTACATGCGCGTTGCCGACCCTAACACTACGCACTCTACCCCCCTAACCCTAAACCCCTAACTTTACTTTTGAGTGGCATTAACGGCAGTAACTTCATTCGGTTCTTGTCTGTCTCTTAATTATTTATATAATGATTCATGTCTTGGAGACCCTTTACATCTCTAAGGATAATTTTAATGATATTTTTTATATAATTATATTTTATCTCTGACACTTACATCTCTAAAGAACTTTAGTATTTGTTGTTTGTATTTTTTATTATAGTTTTTTGTGTTGTTCGACATTAATACACATACACATACATCTCTAATAAAGTATCTAATATTTCATTGATTCCATATTTTTAATTGTAATTTGTTAGGTATTTTTATTGCTCGCAAAAATTTGGCCCCTGTGGCATATTTACGGAATAAATGTTTGATTGATTGATCGATTTTAAAAACTATGCGCGTGCGATAGAGATAGCAAATAGCGCGTCAATGTACGAAATACTTCGTGCTTTGCGACCTTACTGTATGCGTGATGGGGCAACACTGTACTTTATCAGGTGTAACAACCGTTGGAAAATTAATTCTATTGTTTATCGAATTCTCGCTTTATAAATTCCAAATTCAAATTGGTTTTCAAATGATTATTATGCGTAGTGGAGCAGAGTGGCCATCAAGTGTACGGCATGTCTATTAATTAGCACCTTAAAGGTCACTTACAACTCACTAACAAATTTAACACATATCTGTGAAATAAGGATCAAAGTCAAATGGCGTTATAAAAGTTTTAACCATGTGTCGAAAGATGGCAGTAAATTTACTGTGGCTACAAAAATTATTTTTTGATAATACACCTCTATTTCGCTTAAGCGGACGCTAGGCTCCCATGAGCCGTGACAAATCGCCGGAACAACGCGAGGAAAAAGAAGAAATTAAAATATTTATAAAAAAATTAGTTTTAGGCTTGGTTTAATTTACAAGCGTACGCAACTCTGTAAATGCTAATGGCGCGCCAATGGCTAAACCTTGCCACTAATAATACATTGTGATAAAAGTGTGCTAAGTTGGTCGTCACACACGAGGCGATATTGTGCGTGCGAGCTGTAAGCGAGCGCGCAATAAGAAAGCCGATGTGTGTAATGACCATAGCAGCCACACGGGTTTCATACGACGTTTTTCAACACACTTGCGAGGAAAAAAGAAACTTTCATATTAATCAAATTTTAATTGTTAAATCGGTTAGTAAAGGTCTTGCATTCTGTCATTACTGCCTGCCGCCCCTCGCCCCGCCGCCGGCAGCCGGCGGGCCCCGGCGGCGGGCGGGGCGCCGGCTCCCGCCTGTCCACGTTGTAAAATCTACTCGACCAATCTAAGAAGGCTCCGTTTCCACACATATTATTAGCAATCAGTTACCTTCTTAACTTAGTCGGATGATATAATGAAAAAGCACGAGTGTTATAATATACTGAATAAGCACGCGTGTTTAATATCTAGGATTAGAAGACAAAAATCGGTGGAATAAAAACGCCGTTTTGAGTAAGTGTGTTGAAAACAGTTTTTCAACACACTTGTAGTTCTGTCAAAAAGATTTTGAGTGATAAAAAAGCTATTGGTACAGATCCCTTATTATTTATATATATATGGGTTGAAAGCTTATTTAAAGCTGTCTCAGTTTTGCATAATTCTGTGTAATATTCGGAAAAATGTTATAAAAAAAAATGCAAAAAATACGTGACCTGGTTCAAGGTGAATGATTACATTTTATCATTCAAAACCTTTGTGACAGAACTTATGACCTAACTAAGTAGGTAATGGACCTTTGATAGTTCCCGCGCCTCACCCGTTTTAATATAGATGAGTCCTTTGTTTTTCACGTGTAAGCCCCACTTTTTCTAAATGGATTCGGGGCTTATCCTCAATCTCATTTGCGAGATCCGCCTCCGCTCCCCGACGCGAATTACTCAATTTAATGCACAAATCCGCTATTTTTAGCCCATTATTACCTACCGTAATGGATCCCCAATTATTAAATTATTCGTTTGGAGCATTTTGAGGATCAACGTGAAGATTTGTTGAGGGGGAATAAAATAATACAGGAACTAATAAAGCTAAACATAGTTGAATTTATAAGTTGGAAAGCTAAGATTTGATTCGGTAACTCAAAAATTTAATAAGTTGTCGTTCTATTTATTTTTCATACGGCGACAAGTTTTAACGGTACCTAAATAGTTAGTATAGGCCCAAATTTAATAAATTATGTTTCATATGTTTTACTAAGACAATTACGACTTTTTTTCCTTTTGTAAGTTTTAACAAAAAAAAAATATCTCTCAAAAAGCCCATTGGGCGAAGACATTTTCATATTTTTAGCTTTAGTGCACAAATTGTTAGAAATTTTTAAGTCCGTTATACCTACACCTATGTGTCCGTGATTTTTTTCTATTGTACATATGAAAGTCAAAAAATCAGGATTCAAATCGACGAAGTCACTAAAGAACATCATCAGGACTGCTAATTACATTTTTGCAACCGTATTGTGACCTAAAAATCGGCACCTTAAAGAAAAAGTGTAGGTTGCAGCCTGCACAGCCAAACCATCTGATTTTATGCGTAATTACAAAAATATATTTGCTCCCATATATGTTATTTCGACAGTAAAACTAATTAAACTAACAAATTTAATTTTAATAAAACCGGTCAAGGTTTTAATTATAAGATTTATAAGTATACTAAGCATATTTGAGTACAGCGCCATCTATCGGTAAATTGTCTTACTGATTTGCCTGTATCTATAGTCTGGCAAACACAGTTTCAGTCAGTAAGAACCAAGAAAATTATACCTACTCATCCCTTTCTTTTGAGGTACTAGCGTAAGACAAGCAAAACAAAGTCCTCAGACAAACTATGTAAATAAATAAATATTATAGGACATTATTACACAAATATGTTGATTTTTCAGGGATAATTCTTTATCATGTGAACCGATTTCAAAAATTCTAGTTTTATTTCAAAGAATACCTTCTTTCTAAAATCTCAAGTGTAATCTCATAGAAATTTCAAGTATTATAAACACTCACAAAGGTGGTTCACTTGCAAATTAATAATAATAATAATAATAACAGAGCTATATGCTCGCAGGGTGGAAGTGAAATTTGCATAAGACGCGAGTTGGCACAGTGGCTGCTTACAGCCACTGGGTTGAAAGCGGCGTACACCTCTCCACACCCTGAGCCGCTCACGCAATGTTGTCCCCTTGTCGCTCCGTGCGAGCGGCCGTTTTCGGGGACCCATATTGTGAGTTGGCAAGTCACCACCTGCCCATTTTGTCGTGTTTTTAAAAACATATGATCAGGGCAGGTGCCATAGTATTCTCCATAGTCCCGGTTACCAGTCCACTTGCAACTCAACCCAATAGTCTCGAGAATTTGTAAAAGACAGACAATAATAATAATAATTCAGCCTATATACGTCCCACTGCTGGGCACAGGCCTCCTCTCATGTGCGAGAGGGCTCGGGCTATAGTCCCCACGCTAGCCCAATGCGGATTGGGGACTTCACATACACCTTTGAATTTCTTCGCAGATGTATGCAGGTTTCCTCACGATGTTTTCTTTCACCGAAAAGCTAGCACTTGCAAATTAAATTTGAACAAGTTTTTTGTTAATAAAAAAAAAAAAGTTATCAAGGTGTGATTATATTTTTCCTGTAATATTATTATAATGTCCATGTTTCGTAATCATAGTTTTTGTTTGGTAAACCTCGGAGATAAAGGTACACTACAAAAATAAAGGGGTGTTCCACAAGCATTCGATTTTCTTCTTTATTATGAAACTAATAGTCTGTTTTAATAAGGACACTAGTTACGCTCAAAATATTATGTACAACTGTTTCTAATAAACAATAAACACAACATAATAATTTAACTAGAAAAATAGGAACCACCTTTTGAAAGAGTGGGTACTGCTATACATGAATATGCATAGCATAGTCTCTGAATAGAGACTTCAACAAAACAAAATTACAATAACGATAGGTTCGCGAACGTCTTCATTACTTTTTGTACTCGTACCTCCGCCGTTCGTGAAGTGGTGAACATTATCATCAGGGGCGGGGGACAACCGACTGTACTCCAAGACATTAAGCCCCATTTCAGCCTGGCGAGATGGGTCATTACCCCTGATTCATATTGGTACTATGGGAAGGGTTGTCACTCGATACTCGCAGTTTGATGAATTTGAAACAAAAATTCTAAAGAAACTGAGGGCACGCCAACATCGAAAGACCTTAATTATCTGCCTCCCTGTCGCTCGAATATGCGAGAGCGATAGAGATGCAGATAGCGACTTTCGATTTTTCGATGTAAGCGTTAGGCCTCAGAAAGCGCGCGGTGTGGACCTATTCATTCGGTCAGATAGGTGACGATATTCAGCAAAGTTGTTAGCTGCACTCTCTTTACAAGGTTATATTTCTTAATTTAAAACTCTAAGCTCCGCTGAATGAACAGTTACGAAACGACGTTTTACTACAAAAAAAAAACTTCAAGAACCCTGCGGTCCGGGGGGCCTCGAGCCTCAAATAAGCATAAGTATCTCGAACACAACGAAAAAAATGTCGTTATATCTTGCGCCAGCAGAGGGCCTCGCTAAATGTACAGTGTATGCAAATAACTTATTCACAGTCACTACGCAATTAACACTTGGAATGTAGGTACATGCGATGATAAGATAAAGCTTGATGAATATTCCATGTGTCTCATCTCGTAGTGCCCTTTAGTACTCTGTGTGCGTAATCCAGACGCTCTCGATACAATACTGCATACTTTAAGAATTACGTGCTAGCAGATAAGGTTAAATACGTTACCTTTTAGGTACCGTAAAACGCTGCAACTTTGCCTGGATTTTGACGTTTTTTTCTTATATCTGTGAACCTATTTTTCATTATGAGTTTCATGAGTATTAGTCGGAAAACATACCCTATGCCTTACCAGATAAGACTCAAACCTCATTACCTAATCATACTGTATTTCCGATTTACAAGCAATCAAAGTGGCAGGCAAAGTTGTAGGCCTAAGACGTAACTTTGCCTAGGCGGATATCTCCATAAATAATGTGTTGCTATTTGCAATAATATTTACTCTTGTGCATGAGACATTATGCTTGTCCCTGACAGTCAAATTATTGCCATAAGCTTAATACTTTTTTTTTCACATGCAATAGGTAAAGTTGTAGCAGGTTCCACAAACTTTCTATACAAAAATATCGTTAACTGTAGGGTTGTGCCAAAAAAAAATCTATTCATATTGTTAGTTACAAAATAATCAACCAACAAATGTAATATAATGTTGTTTGATTTCTTTTTCTTTTAGTATTTAATAATTTGAACTTATTTTAAATTTTTTATTACAAGTACATTGCAGATACACAATTTTGCTAATTTTCAATGCATTATTATAGTGTAAAGTTCTATTTCATTGTAAAGTTCTAATCACCCATCACCTTTGAACTCCAATTGTAATCGACCCGACACCTGACAACCCAGATTTCGATAAGAAAGATAACTGCAAGACAAATCAAATGAGCTTAAACACAGTGGGTTTATTATGTGTAGTTTAGAAGTTGCTATATATATATATATATAAACATTGCATTGTCACCCAAGTTACATAAGTATGTCAAACACCTCAATTGGTCGCTAATAAGTGGTTGAAAATTAGATTGCAAATTTTGAACAAAAAGATAATTACAAGTAAACATACAATATAATTATAATACAATAAATATACAATTGCAAGTAACTACAATAAAAATATAATAACAGATTGCAATAAGATTTTTTTATAACTTTCATTTTAATACCCATAAGTTTTTTTTGTTAACGTTAGTTTATTATTGCATTGTCAGCAGATCTACATAGGTACCCACACTGAAAGTCGGTGAAAATCGACTTGCAAGATTTGACTTAAACAAACATTGCAAGTTAATAAAAAGCTTGTAATAAATGAACTCATTTAAGCAGTTTAGGCAAGCTTATTTTTACTCTTTTCTGTACATTTATAAAATTCAGCTAGTGACAGCCCTAGACCCAGGCAAAATTGTGTCATTCAAGTTTCAAAAACACTGCCCAATATTGCCTAGTACGTTATTATGCTGAAATCATGTCCTTTTCTTGAAAATATTAAACTTACGGGAAATAGACAGTCTTTACTTACCCTGGGACGTTACCACTTCTCAAAAAACACCTTTTTCGTAGATAAAAATTCAAAAGTTGCGAGACACTAAAAAAATGCTGCCACTCACGCCGACTTATGATACGTAACTGGCGGAGCAACAATGGAGTTACCATTGTAAAAAAATTAAATATGTGTTGCCAGAATAATGAAATTTACTACCAACTGGTAAAAAACAAGAAAAAACTAAGCAAATTCGAGAGATCGTAATTGAAATGAAATAGGCAAAATTGAGCTTAAATGGCAAAGTTGCAGCATTTTACGGTACATCAATCTACGTTTAGTGAAACAAAGCGAAAAATGTGTAGATTTTCTCACGCAACCAATTTAACTACAATTTGATTTTTATTTATTATTGGTTTGTGCTAGATCCAGGACTGCATATTAATAGTAGGTATTAGTCGCCATCAGATATATCGCACCGCTCAAAAATATCTGAAAATACACTTTAATAAACATCCTGATAATGGTGACGTTCAGACATTGTGAAGCTCCGATGAATCTTATGGCGACTACTTATATTTAACTTTATATTGTACCATGAAAAACCACAAGAAAATACGATGAAAAAGTCGCGAGTTTCCATAGTGACACAACGTCGAGATAATCATGGTGTAATAGCACCAGCTAAGACTTTGTCATGTTAACGAGCCCTTTACGGCCTCGTCAAGCGACCGCCCCATTTCAAGGGTCAGGCCGCGATTATGATTTTAAACTGATGTCACATCAACGATGCACCGGAAAGAATTTTACGTAGATAATAGCTATAAGTTAACGAATCCATAGTAAGTTCATCTATCCGTTATTAGTCAAAAGCATAACGACGTAGGTATTTCAAACAATCTATGGACTTACGCTTTTTTGTCTATAGAAAGGACGCTTACCACAAGGAATTTCGTGCATATATTACTGTCCCGCTCGCACAGTGACATTAACAGCCGGTATCATGAGCAATATAAGTACGCACGTGCGATAGAGATTGGGACAAGCGGGACAGTGTACTAAATTCCTCGTTAGCATTTTGCGTCTTTTCTTTAGCATTTTCGAGAGCCTGCAAGTCCATATAGTTTCCAAACCTTCTTGAACTAAGTCTACTAGTAGTTGGTACAGTTATTTTGTCTATGCCATAGTGTGCAGCAATAGCGCGGTGTCTAACAATATATTCACGCATCGCTTTTCATCTAACAAATCACGTGAACCTTCCAGGGATAGAGATTAGATTCCACAACACGGGCCGCGGGAAGACAAAGACAATATTGTAATTGAAGCGGTGTTAAGCGCCGCTACGGAGGGCGCAGGCAGCCATTTCCATCACAAAGCTACCCTTCAGTTTATGCTAATGCCGAGGTTCTTTCATTGTTTTTCAGCTGTTGGGGAGTTAATTTGAGTTTCAGCTCTGATTATTCGTGTCACGAAAACATTAATTACCTACGCTGTTGAGATTCCTTTCTAATTGAGGATTACCATGTGGATGTTATGGATGCCTATCTTTTTCGGAATGTATCGCCATTCGCCGTATTATGTTAGTACTTCCCTATGGAATTTTCTATAGTACCAATAAGCAATCCACTATACTCGCATGTTTATCCACTTTCCTTACGTACCCCGTAAATATATTGGAGAATAAATCCATATATAGTCAAAGTGGAGCAAACAAACAAGAGCAAGTCGGACTCGCCCACCGAGGGTTCCGTCCAAATTTAACTGTTTATTTTATTTTTTTATTATTTACAAATCTATCGTTTTCAGATTTTTCCCTGTACTTGTAGTGTAAGACGATATTACTTGCAAAATTTCATAGTTCTAGGTCAATGGGATGTACCCTATACATTTTGATTCCCTATACGTTCGGCAAAAATGGCCGTATCTTTTTTTTAAGTTAACTTAGAAGTTTGATTTTTTCACAGCTTCAAAGGACTGTAAGGAGTTGAAATTAAAACCATATACTCAGGTATAATGTTTTAATTTCAACTCGATACCTCTACGCGTTTCCGAGATAAAGGGTATTGACAGACAGACAAACGGACGGACCGATGGACAGACGGACGGACAGCAAAGTGATCCGTTTAAGATCCCGTTTTTTTTCTTTTGAAGTACGGAACCCTAATATTGTATTTTGTCTCATTACAATTGCCGATCCTTAAATATATTACTTCACTACTTATGTAGAATTGTTAAATACCAAAAGGAAACAAAAGGGAAAACAAACGAAACGTATATATTTCTCATTTTACTTAAAACGTGAACATAGATAGGTAATCAGCTTTAATCAAATCGGCCGCCCTCTCGCCAACCATGATAGCAGGTATGTTCGTGTTACCACTCGGAATCGAGGGCATAACGGAGGCATCCACGACCCTCAATCCAGACATGCCATGCACCTTCAAGGTCTCGTCCACCACGCCATCAGGCCCCATAGCGCATGTACCCACCGGGTGAAGCAATGAAGTCACCGTATTCCTAGCGTAACATCTCCAGTAACTGTCTGAACCCCATTTCAATCCCCTACATTCTTTCACGTTTAACCTCGCTACTTTACCTCCGACCTTTCGGAAATAAGACGTCTTCGCCAAACGCGTCATATATTTGATCCCCTCAACCATGACGTCTAAATCATTTTTATCCCTATAATAACCTAATTCTATAACAGGACTGTCGGTGGGATTTTTGCTTCGAAGCTTGACTTGTCCTCGGGATTTTGGGTGCAAGAGAACTAAGTTGGTATAGTCAATTTCACTAAAAAAGTTCGCCTTGCCGATTGAAGCGCAGAAAGAGGGATCGTAATTGGTTACAGTTACACAACCAATATTTATAATAGGGGTCAGGCCAGCTCCCATATGAATGTTAAATGACTGAAATTGAGGTTTATTTTCCATGATATAATTAGCTGATGACGTGTTCAATTTGAATAACCCAACTTGAATAGCTGTAGGATAAGAATCTAACTCTGTAACTGTAGCTAAATTTTGAACTGTTGTCTGAAACCCACTTTGCCCTTGGAATATAATAGGAGTCAACATGTGGTCATGGAGATTCATACCAACGGGAAGATCGGAAATGACTTCAATACCCAGTTTATCTAGTTCTTTCTTTGGTCCAATCCCAGACAGCATTAGAAGTTTAGGAGAGTCAATCGCACCTGCAGACAAAACTACTTCTAAATTAGCGAAAATGTTTAAAACTCTATTAGACTTTGTCATTACTTGTATCCCATATGCATGACGCGTAGAGAGATCGACAAGAACTTGTGTGACTCTAGAAAACTTAGCTATATGTATATTAGGTCTATCTTTAATTGGCACTAAATAAGCTTCAGCAGTACTAGATCTCCTTCCATTGGCAAACGTAAAATGAGGTTTGGACGCGCCAAAAATTGCCGATCCATAATTCTCGAGTACTCTTTTCACTCCTATTTCGTCAAGAGAGTCAAGTATCCTCTCATTTATAGTTTCAAATAAAGCATTTTGAACCGGTCTCGATATTGCGACTGGTCCTTCTGTGGAATGGAGGAAATTGTTTTCTTTTAAGACGCTGGGATCAGTCATGCGTTCAAGTTTTTTGAAGTAGTGTAGTAATGTGTCCCAATTCCAACCAGAAGCTATTCGGTCCCACTGGTCGTAATCTGCAGGTACTCCCCTGGCGTAGATCTCGTAGTTGTTGGAAGAGGAACCGCCAAGCATTTTGCCGCGGGTCATGTAGATGGTGCGGTTAGGGTGGCTGCTGCCGACACCTGCGTCAAGCGAGGCCTTGTAGTCCCAGTCAGTGGACGTGTGCGCAAGGGTCGCGAACATGCTGGGTGACTGAAACACAGACGTTTACAAGTGAGACCATTTCCATCTCTCATCTGGTCGTCTAAGGTTTATCAGGATCGCTAAAACGTGTCGTATAACGAACAGAAAAATGAAGATACATGAAGAACACAAAAATTTATGTTACTTATGCATGATTTTGTTCGTTACGGTACATTTTGCGGATAGATCCATTTGGTTCAAATAAATCACTAACAACCTTCTAACAGAAACTCAGTAGGTAATTCCGACTTGTGACATTTTATCATAATCAGTAATCACCTACCTATTTTAATGGTTAAGTCAAGGAAAAATTTAATCGTTAAAAAACATCTTAATTAACATACTTGTATGACATAATAGCATGTGAAGTTAGTGAAATTGAATATACCCCCATAAATTCGAAAAATGGAAGTAAAGTATTACAATGTTTACAAGTACCTACTATAGTTACTTTGGTTACCTTACTAACCATGGTAACCAAAGTATTACCTTACTTTACTAATACCATCTTAAAGCACTTGACATTGACAATCTCAATGTCATTGTCAAATAGATATTTTACATTGATTAATAGCAGCTAGCTAGTCTATAAGATACATAGTTCCTGGTGTATTTTTATTGGCGAATGAATTAATTGCCAATGAAGGTTAAGTCGTTGCATAATGTATATGCGCGCTCGCATGAATGGCAGTGCAACACTGTTATTTGTAAACAAACTGGGTTAACGCTTTGTTCTTCTTGAATAAATTTTATCTTTACGTGTTTGAGCAAGAAACTTAGATATCCTCTTGGAGTTTTCTTAAGAAGAGAAGGTTATTCTTGAAATATTTGCCTTGTCTGTTTTTGCAAGGAGGACCGGGCCACCGGAGTCGCTTTTAGGAGCTTACTACCCCTCTGTCGAAAACCTCGGCCAATGGTTTTCACATTTAAAAGAAGTGAATAAATAGACACAAATAAACGGCTTCAATTATGTTTTTATTCGCAGAATAACGTTTAGTGTAGGTACTATGCGTTATGCGTGTCAACATAAATTATTTACTTAAACACTAAAATTGCGGAACAAAATCATGTTGTTTACTGAGGATATATTTAGTAACAAAATACAAGTTTTTGCTTTGCTACCTAAATGCACCTATGTAAGACGTTTGTTTGTAACGACTTTTTGATTACCTTACTTAATTCCGCATTCTAGAGGAATCTTTTTGTTTGGAGGTCATACCGACTTTGATATTAATAGAAATTCTATTAAGAGGAAAATATAACACAACACTGCGGATCCGCACACCGCTCCGATGTGTGAGCGAGACAGGGCTATTTACAGTCCGCAGAGATTTGATTAGTGTTATGTTAAACAGTCTTACTTTAAAACTGTTTTTCCGCATATCGAATCGAAGTTGATTTCATTACATCATTAAAACCTTGGTCGGATAGGAGTTGGCCAGTTATCGCGAAGGTCATGATCATACTTAGTTGTTTTGGGCAGGATACTTGTTTTTCTGAATTAAGATTATTAGGACAAGGCGACCCGCTCCCGCTGCTTTTAGTGTATTATGTATTATATATAGGGCTCCTGATATCCGTGATACACGCCGATCCGTAGCTACGGGTTCTTAAGCCCGGCGGTACTAAGATCACGAATTTCACGAACACGCCAAGGTACGTACCTCGTACCTGCGTTCGCGTCCGGATTCACGTGACACGCCGTGACCGTGACACGCCATGATACGTAGCCCGTACCTGCGTTCGTGTGCGGAGCTTCGGGCTCGGTTCCGTTGGATAGGTACTTATCGCACGTCTCGTAGTTTCGACACGCCCGGGAGAAAAATAAATAAGGCCTAGGTATTATTGAATTAAGTTACCACTTAGTATTGTATTTTTTGCATCGATTTGAATATAATGGTTATATCTAAATAATTTATGGGGTTATCCTGTTTTTTGTATAACCAGCTAATGATTAATAGTCAAAACTAGCGACCTGCTCGTTGCATAGCACTAATATAAATATAAGGTGTAAAACTCCCTAGTAAGTATCATTATAATTATGAACTTAAGCAACGCTGTGCTACTGGTTGTCATTATTAAATCAAGAGAAGACATTTTTCTCTGTTAAGTATTAATGAAATGAATGAAAAAGCAAACTTGAACTTGTAAAAGCTTGCTACTATCAAAGAATATAACGTAGCCTAAATATAAACAAGGCAATCCTAATCCAAAGAAACAAAAGGGTCTGCAAATCTTCGGTAGGTATGATAAAATTGATAAAGGTAATACAGGTAAACAAATTCAACAAAAACACATGTACGGGGCCACGGAAAAAAAGTACGCAGCTGCAGTTCTTATCAGTTTCGGACTTTCGGGGCATTAAAGAGTACTGTTTATTTCTAGATTGAAGGTATAGTTTCTATTTTCCTCCGTGAGCTTCTACGGGTTATCGTCTTATCTATTGTTTAAAAACCGCAAAGGCGCGTGCCACTATAAAAAAATGGTTAGGCCGCATAGGTAGCGTTTATTGAATTACTACTCTATTGAGCACGGAATAAGATTCATTATGAACTAATACAGAATTCTAACAGAATAGCTGTCTGATCTCTATTGGTGCGTCTAAGGTAGGCGACTAAACGCTCTCAAACCAGCTTAACTTGTGACACTGCGATCCGAAACAAAGATACGTATTCGAAGACCTCGCTTGCACTGGTAATGCGAGCGCACGGCTAGCTAGCGCAAAGGAAGCAATGTTATGTTTCTCGAGGAGCAGGTAAAAAACAGGGCCGGATTTTCACACAAATATATTTGGGTGGTTTTACGTTGTTTAATTTAAAGAGATAAAACATAACACTATTTAAAAAATGTGTACCTACACATCTAACAGAATGGGTTTTTAAACAATAGATAAGACGATAACCCGTAGAAGCTCACGGAGGAAAATAGAAACTATAATAATGACATATTATTGTTAGAGCGTTTTATTGTATGACTAACAAGCTAAGCCAACATACCGGTTTTTTTTTTTTGGAGATAAGAAGTGCAGTTGCACGTGCAGACAAAGATAATAAGATTTGCGAGCGACTTATTAAAATGAAACAAACAATATACATAAGTAGCTGTGGGCTTTACCTTTTATTCGTGAAGTTGAAAGAAGTGACCGCGATGTTTTGTTTTACAAATTCGTGGTATTTTTTATTTAATCTGGAGGGAGCAGTTTAGAATTTTGAACTCACATTCATTGTCATTAGTTACTCCTGACATCATAGTTGGTCTCCTGACACACAGTGTTGTTGTATTATTTTAGCAACTCGTTTGTGTTCCTGCCGGTGAGTAAGGTTGCCAGAGCTCAACGAGGGGGGGGGGGGCGGGTTTAGGGTCGGCAACGCGCATGTAACTCCTCTGGAGTTGCAGGCGTACATAGGCTACGGAGACTGCTTACCATCAGGCGGGCCGTATGCTTGTTTGCCACCGACGTAGTATAAAAAAAATATATTAAAGTAGCTATTCATTGTAATTAATGTTTGGTTCTTTTCATTTATTACTCATTAATATTTAAAAGGCCTTACTATTGAAAATAAATTTTAATTGAAAAGTAATGAAACGGAATTAGAGCTATGAATAAAAAATTCATGATAAATATTTATTCGTAGCTCTTAGAGACCGCATCGTATCTTCACTCAACGTCGCGGGCGGACCGAACCGGCGTGTTCTTAAGATACGTGAAGCCGTGATCACGCCTACACGGATCTACACGGATTCACGTACCCTAATTTCACGTAGCCGAATGTCACGTGCGGAACGGACCAGAAAACCGTAGCCGTGAATCACGAAACCGGGCGCACGGCTACGGGTTCACGAATCACGGACACGACCGCGAGCCCTAATTATATATACTTAGTAAGTACTTCCTCGTACTCATAGTAAATGCACTTATAATTGGCAGTCAGGAATCAGTGTATTTTAGAAGATACAAAAAATTACCCTGCGATCCAAGGGCAAACGAATGGATAATAGCAACGTATTTAGCGATGAGACAAAGAGAATTTTCAAGAGGACGTTGCTTGGCATATGCCTAATAGGCCCTCCACACACATTTTATACGTTAGTGCAGTGCGTGGAGTTAACTTAGATATTAGAGACCAAATAAGAAGAACAGGATATATATGTACCAGAGTCGTTAACTTTTATTGTATTATCCACAGAAGTGACCTTTTCTAAAATGTGTTTGACCCAATTGTTTCTTGAACCTGCACACAAAAATAGCAAATTTCACGAGAATCGGTTGAGAAATGCGACCTGGAGAGGAGCACATCCGGACATACGAAAGCATTTTTGTTCAAGCTCAAACAGACACCTTCGCTTCGCTCAGTCAATAACGTACCACGCTAGCTGGCGGTGGGTCTCCTCCTGCCTCTATGAGCAGCACCTGCCAGTGCGGCACCTCGCTCAGCCGCGCCGCTAGTGCGGCGCCCGACGACCCCGCACCCACCACAATGAAGTCGAATTTCTCCCCATCTGCCGAAAAAACTAGAATGCAGCTAACCCTAGCAAAAGACCGAGTATAGCTCGTATATATTTTTTTAAAGTAAGCCTTGGGATGAGATGATGAATATAACCACCATTTATAGTCCAAAATCTCCAATAGTCCAATATTAACTCGAATATCTTTGTATAGGTGTGACTTTTACTTAAATGATGTAGTTCTGAGGCAAACTAATTCCAATGAGAGTAACTCAGACAAAACGAAATAGAAAATAGCTTTTGATACATAATAGTGTATTGCATGTGATGTGATATACCTATAACTAAAAATACTATTCAACTTTTTGACTAAATTATTATTTTATATGTAATATAAATTATAATTGTAATTTGAATGTGACGTGTAAAATTATTATTTTATAAATAAATTAAATTAATTTAATTAATTGATACGAATTACTAATACGAATTTAATGTACTTAGGGCCACTTGCACCATCCCACTAAGCCGGGGTTAAGCGGTTAAATCCTTAACCTAGTGTCAAATTGTACTAGTAACCATGGTAACTCTAGGTTTAACCGGTTAACCCCGGGTTAGTGGAATGGTACAAGTGGGTCTTAGGTAGTTATTATAGGTACGTCCGCGCCGATACGCGTACGCAAAGCAATATCGGCAACATTACTATCGCCCATACAACAAACCATTGAAAAGGCCTCGATTACAACAATTTCAAGAAGTACTTAAATAACGACGGGTAGTACGAATTGGATAAGTCAAGGTATTTATTATTTTAATAGAACACAAACTCTATTTCAAAAGGAACTTTCCTCATCTTTTCATTGTGGTTGCTCATGGACCGCCCTAGAGGCCTATTAGGGGCCATAATATGATCCACAATGTTATTGTGGCTTGGAATATTGATTTGATAGGTAATCATTATCGCCATGACGAGTTGCACATCTCACATAAGGTAAGTACGAATGTACCTACTACATACTTACATAAAAAAATGTTAAACTTTTACTTGATTCATCTCACCTTTTAACTTGTGCGCTGCTGGCCACCCAATCGGCATTACAGCCTGGGAGATAGCCAGTGTCTGCAAAAACCATCGCATCAGACTAGATCTCGTGGCTATTGACTGCATCGAAGACAGGACGTTGTTCACTGCTCGATTCACTGATGCAAGTTTGATGATCTCAGTATTTACGGGGAAAAACTTTTTATAAAAATAAAGAACCGTTCTATCGTTTATGTCAAAAACACTTTTTTTACATGGAGTTTTAATATTTTTTCAGCTAAAATATACCTAACACTATACACGAGCACTTTTTAATTATTTGAACACTTTTTCATCATTTTTGTATTTGTTACGTAGGTTTCACCTGCGAAATATACAAAATATTAGTTTTACGTTATTCAATATATATCTACGTAGTACACAGTGTTATTTTATTCATAACAATTAACCCAATAAAACCGGATCTCGTAAGAAATGATACACATTTAGTAAAAGATATCGTTCGTCAAGGATTAAATTGTGTTCATCCCACATATCGACAGCAATACTAAATAGCACAAACGTGACTAAACTTAATCAATTCCTATTAATTTAAATAATGTCCATAAGACCATCCCGTTCGGACTTGGTATTGATATAACGTTGTCATCTCTATAGAATACTTGCTTTTAAGTGTAAATGACTTTTTTTCAATTTTCGCGGTATTGCATATGTTTAGGACTTTTAAGTTTGCCACGCGGAAATTTATCTGATTTATAATACTAGATTTAGAAATCATAGCAAGTCTAAAACAATGTCTTATTCACTTAAATATAACATAAAATAAGCATTTGTATCATAAAATACAACAAGATTGATTAATGATAAATATTTTTAGAGAAGTTTAATGAATGGCGTTCTTTATGTACGAAGATTTTAGCAGGCAACACCAAAATTGACAGCAGCTACATTATATGACAACTTGACACTTGACAGATGGTAGTTTTCATTTGGCCCGTTGAGACTATTTTATTCAATTGCCAAAATTAATTCAACGTGGTCTTTTTCCATAGTATATATTCGTAATTTTAAACAATGGATCTCGCTGAAATGACCGCTAATATGTCTTTACAAAAGTAAGAGCTTATTTCGTGTTTATTAGTATTTGAGTTGCAACGAATGCATCTATCGTGTTTTTTTTCCAGTTCAGAATAACAGTGTTTTTGCTATTCCCGTAACATAAGTTGGCTTATTTCTGAATTTCAGTATAAACAGCAGTATTCAAAAGAAACGAGAAGACTATATCGACTGGCGAGAGTATTTCATGGCAACGGCTTTCTTGGCCGCAAAGCGTAGCAAAGATCCCAGCTCACAAGTCGGTGCTTGCGTTGTCAATAAAGAAAACAAAATAGTTGGCATTGGGTAAGTTGAAAAACAATTACAGAATCATACGAATCTAAATTTTTCACTGTATTCCTCCTTTTTTTGCAATTTTTTTGTAGGAACAGTATTTTTATCAAACTTATTAACCATAACATTGACGTAGTTATTAATACGTAATCGCGTTTCGTAATATTTTATATTTTACTGCGTACAAATACATGAATAGTGTCAACACTACATCCGTAAACTATCAATATCAAATCTTTCTTAGTAAGTCTTAATTTTATGATAAAAGATTATATTTGTATACTGATATACTACTGGCATGACCAAGTCTTTTTACATTTCAAACGTAAATTGTATACAAATGTAAAAAGACTTTTGGTCCACCCTGTATTTTCACTGACCTGCATATGCAATCAGGGGCTCATGATATTGTTTATTTTTAATATGGACTACAAAGTTTTATTTCCTGTAACGAAAAATGATAACCAGACTATATAGACCAAAACTACACTATTATTAAAGTCCTGTTATCACTAAAGTTAATTGTGTGCCTTAGTTCATTTATCATAATTCATATTTATTAATAATATGAAGTACTTACCACAATATTCAGGAAATATGTTAGTCACCGGTTTATATATAAATTCATTCCATAATTTTAGTATTAAATTTTATTTATTTTAATACAAGTTAAACTGTCCATCCTCCAAGGAGTACAGGCCTACACTACCTTAAGGACTTGTATCTTGACTGGAATTGTGCAGTTCACATTGACTACTCAGTGCAAGGTTAATATATGACTCGTTAACATAACTTGTTTTACATCACAGGTCAAGTTCAACAAAGACAATATAGTAGTTTTTTTCAAAAATTCTGTTACAGTAATTTATCCAGACCTCGAAAAATATCATTGCCAACTTCTATTGAGTCATTAGTCTGTTTATAACAATTAAGGTCTTATGGATTATAATATACATGTTTTTAGGGTTTAGTACCTAAAGGGTAATACAGGACCCTATTACTAAGACTACTATCCCTCCGTCTGTTTTTCTGTCACCAGGCTGTATCCCATGAACCGTGATAGCTAGGCAGTTGAAATTTTCATTTACCTTTACCGCCCTAGTGCGGTAACTAGCACTATACGTGCATATGTCGAAAATTTAAAGGACCATGTACTGTAAAACATTGTACATGTGCGAAATAGTAATTCGCAACTTTAAAACACTCCCTTCATTCATGTTTTAATTTGTCGCCACTCGTTGTGAATTTCCTACTTTTCGCACTTGTAATCCGTAATGTACTATTACAGATATAATGGGATGCCCATGGGATGTAGCGATGATGTGTTCCCGTGGGGAAAGAATACTCCATCTCCTTTAGATAGCAAATATCTATATGGTAAGTCATTGCTGCATATTATTAATTTCATTTCTTGTTATAGTATCCATAGGATAGTAACTGCTTACTATCAGACGGGCCCTATACTTGTTTGCCACCGAAGAATATTACTATTTGAATGCTATGCATATAATTTATATCACACCATTGTGTACCTTATTGGAATTCATAAAGGTCTATATTACACTGGACGTTTTTGGCGGTAAAAAAAATGAAATCATCATCTAACCTTCTCTTCCTTTTATAGCACTGTAGCCATACAAGCTTTATTGAAAAAAAATAGACAAGGCTATTATTTCTTCCGAAAGGATTTCAGAATCCAATTAATCTCCTAATTAGACTAATTATTCTTTTAACACCATAACGCTGGCAGTCCTCAACTGCGTTTCTCCAGAAACTTCCTGCCTCGCACAGCTAAACTGAATGAACTGCCGCCTGCGGTATTTCCAGATCGATACGACCTTCAAACATCTTAAAGGCCGGCAACGCACTTCCAACCCCTCTGGTGTTGCAGGTGTCCATGGGCGGCGGTACTCGCTTACCATCAGGTGATCCGTCTGCTCGTTTGCCTCCTGTATCATAAAAAAAGGGCTACTTGCACCAATCCCCGATTAACCGGTTAACGGTTTAACCGCTTAACCCTGGGTTAGTGGGATGGTGCAAGTGGCCCAAAGATGCCCTAAGTGACATAAGTCACATACAAAACTCTCACCAGTGACACACAGACGCACATGAGATTGCGTATTTTTCACTTTTATTTCTATGCAGCACATCCAATACAAACCTTACTTTAAAGTGCGAAGGTTGACACCATTTCAAATTGCGATAGCACCACCTGTTTTTTACCTCTACTTGAGTTGCTTTACTTTATTGTTACCTGCATTAAAATCAGATGTGCAATAAAGAGTATTTTATAGTGTATTGTATATGGTAAATAAGTTTTTGGCAAACAAATCGTTGTTAGTACAAGCTTTTATTGCTGACTGTACTTTTCTTTCCACAGGCAACTAATACTCATCGAGACAATTCTAGAAACCCAATTAGGTTGCGTTGTTTTATCACAGAGTTCCTATGGTCCTATGTCTCCATCAGATCAATATTGCATTGTCACCAGAATTACATATATGTATGCAAATTTTCATCTTCATTGGAAACCGAGAAGTAGGTCAAATTTTACTTGCAAGATTTGACCCGTACAAACATACATAGTTAGAAACCGAGAAGTAGGTCAAATTTTACTTCCAAGATTTGACCCGTACAAACATACATAGTTACAATGCAAGTTAAATAAGAACTTGTAAAAATTGTTGTTTGTCTTTCAGTATGCCATGCGGAAATGAATGCCATTGTGAACAAAAATTCAGCAGACGTCAAAGACTGTACCATATACGTCGGTCTTTTCCCCTGCAACGAATGTGCCAAAATAATCATACAGTCAGGGATCAAAGAGGTCATTTACCTGTCAGACAAGCACGGATACAAACCTGAGACGGTCGCATCGAAAAGGATGTTTGACGCTTCTGGTGTGAAATATTGGTAAGTTTACCTCATAAAGCTTTCTGACATTTCTATGGAGACATTCGATTTTGAACCATCATTCCTTTTCGCATGTGTTGTAATTTAAATTTTCATGAATTTATTCACTAAAGGTTTAAGGTCGACCGGGGCAACTATGGGACTATTGCGTCTATTTAAATGTGAATTTACACGATCTCCCGTCATCTAGTGATAGAAGCGTGAGTTACTTAGAAATAAAACGTAACATAGAGGGCGTTACGATCCCAACCAATTGTGTTCGAGAAATAAATAATAGACGCATTAATCCTATAGTTGCATTTAGCCACAGACCTTACAGATTTATTCACTTTATTTTTAGTTTGTTTTACTTACAGTAATCTAGTTCAACTTGACTAGAATACAATTTATCCTAAGTATTATGAGCGCATAAAGCATTGAAATTTTAGGACTCGTAGAGAGTGTGATGACTTGGCAGTATCCAAATATGGTAAAGCAAAACAGTTATTTAATCTTTGTATATAAAATTACAAGCAAAGCTTGTTTATGTTTGTACCATGTTTCAAATTAAGCATGTTACAAAATGCTTGGTCTGACATATCCTGTTGCGATGCATAAGATCCGCGGTAGCAGCATGGTTCCATTTTTATCACCTGTCACTTTCGCACTTACAAACTCGATAGAACGTGACAGGCAAGGTGACAAATGATAAAGAGCCGACCATCATAGGCCTACTGTTTTGGCATCAAACGCATCAATAAATTGTTATGTAATTTGTGTTACGGTTGAAAGACTGCAAATTAGAAGTCACAGGAACATTATAATAACAAATTTTTAGATCCACAGGGACAGTATAATGGGTAATAAATCGGGTTCAATTCACTAATGCTTTCATCCTTGGGATTTAACTGAAGTGGCCTTGTCTATAATTTTTGGTACAAAAAAGTCTGCAGATTTTTGCGTGGGAGGCACGTCAAATGTATGGCTATTTGTACTTAACGTCCAAATAACAATGTCAGATAAACGTCAATCCATGCAATACATACATTGGCCGAGGTTTCTGACAGAGGGGTAAGCTCTTAAAGGGAACTCCGGTTGTTAAATCGTCCAAGCTTTCATCATATCCGCTTTATAGAAGTAAATTGGAACATGTCTATAAGGGCTGATTTCACATGCGAGTCACATCCCTAGTTAGCAGTAACATAGCCTTTTGAACGCCATGAACAAAGGCGTCGTTACTTGTCGTGCCCACAGCGCCAAGGACAACTATAGGTGATATGGCGGATGCTGTCAAAGTAACCTTCACACTTACGAGTAAGGTTTATATTAGCTCCCTTGCGCCCGGGAGCTTGGCGTTTGAGTGTTTATGATATAAAGCGTCCAAAGGGTTAAGAATAGTAATCTTTTTGTTTCAGGCAATTTAAACCAAAGAGTGAGAAGATTGAAATAAACTTCGGTGATATTGACTGGGACAAGATGAGCCCTAGAAAATGACGCAACTATATTTTATTTATACTGATAAGGACATTTTAATAGATATTTTTAATAATGCGTTACCATAATTTGGTAAGAATGTTTGATATTAATCTTTTATGAATATATTTTGACATTTTATGAGAAATAAAATAATTAATTCAATTTTGTAAAATAAAATTTTATTACTTTATGTACACGATGAACAGAGGTACAAATACTCCAGTCACACAACTGAATAGAAAAACAGTGACTGTTTTAACACAATTAATTATGTGGTAATTAGAGTACAAATAAATGTTTAACATGTGCATGTTAAGTTTCAGCACAACCAGTGTGCATTTAATGACAATTTGGTGTATCCAATTATTTAATTATTGTCCAACTTTACACATAAATATACTGTCTGAAACAAAAGTAACGTTTTTTATTCCGTGTTATTCGAACAATGTAAAATAATGTCTAGCGCCCAAGCAGCAGTCAATACTTCGTCGACAACTGCACGACGGCAGAGTTTTAACGATATTGTATAGTACAAACTTAAATATAAGAATTATTTACAAAGCATACCTCAGAGTCTATATTGCGTGAGGTCGAAAATTGCCACACAATTTTATACACATTTTAAACCAGTCAGTAAAACCCCTAAATACATTTGTTTGAATTGAACACGTGAGGCCACACCCATCGATGAAGTCCAAAATAGAGATTACACAGATTTTATACGAAATACTTATTATAAATATCGAAAAATTTACACTAATTAGATAAAAAGGTTATTGTATCTATTGGTGAGGCCATCGGCGCGTGAGGACTAGACTTGCGATCATTCATATCAACATCATAAGACCTTTTATTTTGCTATATATTTTATGTTCCTAGTTAATTCGGTATCATAATTGTAAAATATTTGCAAATATTGCTTAACTTCAGTTCAATTCATGTAAATGGAATTTAAAACAATCAATCCGCTACAAATTAAATAAAAATATCTCACAGGACGCCCTTATAACGGCGGCCCGTGATATGTTCTAAACGACTTAAAAACTATGAAAAGGAACATATTTTCAAGCAAACAACCGAGCCTGTTTCCAATTATAGTTAAACCATTTGTTTAGTGGAACAAAAATCGTGTCACAACGTAAGAGAGTCAATCTTCCACATTTAGACTAATTTCGCATATAAAACTAAAAAAATTGGCGACGAAAGCAAAATTGTTAGTGAGAATTGAGTTCAAAAACTTTCGGTCCAGATATTTGTGACATTTGGATGTTTACTGATATGAACGCCAGTTTCGAATCAAGAGAATTCGATGAAGCCTAAAATTATGTTATGTATATTTTTTTTATAAATAATTATCTGTGATTGGGTATTATTATGATTAAAACATTTCTTTAGAACGAACAAACACATCGCAGTCACTAAACTGCAAATTTTCCTTTATTAGGATCAGTCGGGGATTGTAAAAGACCAAAAAATGCTTTCGTAAATCTACTCGCCTTTTGGGAAATGAGCGCAGTTTAAGCATAAAATAGTACACAGAATTTTACACGTTTCAGCGACGAATCCTAAATAGGCATTGACAATATTCTAAGGACGGGCCTTACGGGCACTAAAAATGGTGCTAGTTCAGCGGTGTCACTTACGAATTCGAGCCAATCGTGCAGTCTAACGCGATAGGTTGATGAGTTCGCATCACGCGCGCGATTGGTCGCAACTAGTTGCGTTAGACTGCACAATTGGCTCGAATTTGTGAGTGACACCGCTGAACTAGCACCATTCTTAGTGCCCGTAAGGCTCACCATATATGTCAATGTGAATGGGTCTCTTTTAACCAACACTATTTTTTTTTCTATTACTAAAACATTTGAAGATCAGTTAGCGAACCTGTAACAATAATTTAGGAGCCGTCTGAACACATACGTCGCCTGTTATTGTATTCGTCGCACTCGCATATCCCATTATTACTGACTACGGACTATCATTCCTACTTGACATATTTGGTAAACGAGCGTTTCTTTTTTTAGACAATTTTTTATGCGACCTTTTTTTGCCTCTTGTGTTATTTCTAGTCAGGATCGCAAGCCCTTTTCATCCTTATAGGAGAAAGTGTCCAAAATTTCCATACATTTTTCTTGTTACTGTCACAATAGGAACAACTCTGGGATATTTTTTTATCCCATTAAGATCGAAAGAGATCGTGATTTGAAGTAGAAAAAAAAACAAGATTTATGAAAAAATACAAAATTAATGAAAGTGGCAGTTTTTTTTAAAACGCTCAAACGGCTCTTCCATGTTAATTATATTAAAAAAGTACAAAAAGTATGTCAGAAGAAAAGCTAGTATAATCTCGGCACGTCGTAACATACAAGTAAAAACTTTTTTGTCTGTTGAGGTGATGATTTACCAAATAAATCAAGTGGTGAGATCTACAAACGTCTACCTGAAATTTGACTATCAGTTTATCGTTTAAATCGATCGTAGTGTTATGAGTGTGCAGGTATTGTAAATTTATCTTAATTTTTTGCAGTCGCACACGTCATTCTACCGCGTTGCTTACGAACTTTAAGCGACAAATTGGTGGTCAGATCGTTAAGGTGCGTCCACATCTGCAGAAGGCGTCACTAGCGGGTCATTTGTATTAATCAACCAGTCGGAGTAACGTAAGAATTGAGTTTTGACCGTTGACGTCGAGTCAACGCTTACAAACACGGTGCCCGTGAGCATTGCGAGAGATTTTAACAGTATATTCCTGATCATATTTAAAGACTAACATGTCCTATAAACTTTTTTTTGGAATTTGCCTAATTTCAGAGTTAAAGCCACTTACAAAATAAATATTTTTTTTATTGTTACCTAGTGCAAAACGCCTTTTTGATGGCGATGTTGCCACTACGGGACCTAGTCCAAATATCCTTATTGTTAGATGTCAAAAGCGACAAGTAACACTTTGCCAAAAAAAAAGGTTTTACAAAAAAAAGTTCAAATTCTTTTCGAGTTACAGTTTTACAAATAGCGTTTACATTTTATGACCAAAACACAAAAATCGAAAAAAAAATTTTTTTTTTTTTGCGGAATTGACCTTAACTCTATATTTTTTTCTTTTTTTGACCTCAGAAATGCGTGGTTAAAATCACTCTGGTTCCTCGTGGGCACCTTGTATATGAAGGTAAGATTATCAGTTACACGGTAGATCTCATCATCATATATATAAGGCTAGATTGATAACTGTAAAAATCAATTGTTACGATACTTTAACTGACTACGGAAGCCTTTCTTAAACATACGCGTTCGAGGCTCGCTTGCCAAATCTGGAAGCATGTTTACGCTTGTAGATCTCCCGGCTGAACGCAGGCGGCGGCTCAGTTGTGGTCGTGCGGCGGGCGCGCGGCGGCGGCGTGGTCGGGCCGCTCGGGCTGCTCGGGCCGCTCGGGCTGCTCGGGCCGCTCGGGTTGCTCGGGCCGCTCGGGCTGCTCGGGCCGCGGCGGCTTGAAGGCGGCGGCGTGCGGGAAGCGCGCCGCGCACGCGCTCACGTAGGCCTCCGTCTCGGCGGCGCACGCTCCGAAGTCGTCTTCCCGCAGGCTCTCCAGGACTTCCACGCAACCCTGGAAATTATTAATTTACGATTAAAGTCGGAGTACATATTGAGAGTGCGGTTCTTTAAACGAGTAGGTAGTTTACAGTTTCTCCGCCTGTGACTGCTGCGTGTAGGTACCTGTATGGTGAGGTCGGGATGGTCGAGCCGCGTGGCGAGCGCCCGCGCCTGCGCGGCGCGGTCGGGCAGCAGGCGGCACAGCGCGCGTGCTCCCCACAGCGCCGCGGCCTGTGACTTCTGCGCCGGACCCGAGAAGAATTCCTCCGCCATCTGTTTCGCGCTGCGGCCCCGCATCGACTGCAAAACACAAGTCATTCGTTACGAAAGATATGTTACATTTTACTGTAGAAAAACAAAAAGAGACCTTTCTTAAAACGTTGCACTATTGAAATATCGCAAAAACATAACGAAATTTAATAAAGCCCAAATTCTGACGCGGGTGGTAGTCCTGTCCTTACCTCCTGCGTCTCCTTGTTGACGACCTCTGCCACGGCGGGCGCCAGCTGGTTCTGGTCGAGCCAGCCGCGGAAGCGCACCAGGCAGTCGTGCAGGTGATGGTGGCCGGCCTCCAACCGCCACGCGCGCTTTATGCTCTGCAGCATCAGGAGGGGTTTCTCTGTAATCATATACGTGGAAAACTTAATAGAAGAATATATTTAAAAAAAACGAATAAATGCGAGTGCAACTCTCCCACCGAGGGTTCCGAAGAAATTGAACTTATTTTTTACTTTATTTTATTTTACAAGCTCTTCCTTCGACCTAGCGTTTTCCCGGCCTAGGGCCAGGGTCATTTGTACAAAGTTTAATTTTTTACAAATGTATAGATTTGAGATTTATCCTTGTACTTGTAGTATAAGAAGATATTACTTGCCAAATTTCGTAGTTCTAGGTCAACGGGAAGCACCTTATGAATTTTGATTGCCTTGAGAGTGCCAAAGTGTACGTTTTTGGCGGCATGAGCGGCCGTATCTTTTTTTTATGTTAACTTAAAAGTTTTTTTTTTTTACAGCTTCTACGAACTGTAGACCTGGGTATATGGTTTTAAATTCAACTTGATATCTTCACGCGTTCCCGACATAAAGGGGCCTTGATAGACAGCCGGACGGACAACAAAGTGATCCTATAAGGGTTCCGTTTTTTTCCTTTTCAGGTACGGAACCCTAAAAAGGGAAATGTATCACTCAATTGTTCGGGAGCGCTCGGAATACGACTGCTTCGAGTAATATAGCCATAAAAAAAAACTTGGTAAACAGGATCATTTGGTAGTAAATTTACCGATCAAATTGTCATTCTACTATCTGGTTTATAACAGAGCTGAGTACTAATATCTGTGTTTAAGCACCGGTCTGGCCTAGTTGGTAGTGATCCTGCCTATGAAGCCGATGGTCCCGGGTTCAAATCCTAGTAAGGGCATTTACTCGTGTGATGAGCACTGATATTTGTTCCTGAGTCATGGGTGTTTTATGTATTTATTTAAGTATTATTATATGTATTTAAGTATTTATAAATATTTATATATTATATATATCGTTGTCTAAGTACCCACAACACAAGCCTTATTGAGCTTACTGTGGGATAGGATAGTTAATGTGTGTAATAATGTCATATACTAGTAATATTTATTTATTTATTATTTATTTATCTGTTCTGTGGCACATAGCTGTGTTTATACATAATAGCTTACCTTTCCTAAAGTATATTTCGAAGGCCATTAAATGTGTTTCTATCCTATCGGCGGCGAGCGTCCGTAGCGGCTGCAGGAACTTGATCGCCTGTTCTAGAGGATCCTCTACCTAGAACACATACAATTAACACATGAGCATTTATATTTACCATACCGGTCCAAACAAAATCTAGCCTATTTCAGTGTTATGAGAATTTAAAATTGAATGCTCTATTTTACCCCTGGTACGTACACGAGTATAGTGTATTTGACGACCGTTCTGGCCTAGTGGGGCTCAAATCCCGGTAAGGGCCTTTATTTGTGTGAGAAGCATGGATATTTGTTCCAGAGTCTTTTGGGTTTTTTTAATTATTTATATATCATTATTTTTTCTATACTACGTCGGTAGCAAACAAGCATACGGACCACCTGATGGTAAACGGTTACCGTAGCCTATGGACGCCTGCAACTCCAGAGGTGTTACATGAGCAAGATGACTCGTTGAGCTCTGATTATATAATTACATCTTTGTCTGAGTACCCACAACACAAGCCTTCTCGAGCTTACTGTAGGGCTTAGTCAATTTGTGTAATAATGTCTATTTATTTATCTATTTATTAGGTGTGTGGCGCGTCAACGTAAACCTTATTGGAATGCACGGAGGCTGATATCAGGTTAGTCGATGTCTTTGCACTGAAAGAAATGGTTTGCATAACTGTAACAAAATTTTGGTTACTGTTTACACAAAAATTGGGACTTGCGAACTATGTGTTATATGTTACAAAACCGTGTTTGGCTATCAGTGTTCAGGTACTGGGTATACACTACAAAATAAGTTTGTAAATTTATGCAAAGTTTATTTTCTTATAACCGTAGTTTAGTTATTTAGTAAAGTTACAAAACCAGTTCGGCTATCTATTTTTTTCAGTGTGACGGTCAAAGTGCTATGAATATATCCTGGAAATGGATTGGGCCTTATGAGGGGAAAAGGCGTTCTCACCCTTAAGTTGTATTCTCAACCCTAAATTATGTAGTTAACTAACATTGCCTTTTGTGACGAAACGTGTAGCGTGTGACCTTGATCTACAGTTTTGTGCCTGCCAGTAAACTCCCAAAACAGTATTTGACAAACACAGTTCTAGAAAATAATAATTATCTCAGACAGGCAACGCCTTTCAATAGGGAATATTACGCGAAACTGCGTAGGGGGCGCCACTACCTTAATCCATCACAATCTGAGGGTCTACCGCGAAACAAGAAAATCGAAATTTCGTTATATAACCTCTCTATCACTCTTGCTTATTCTAGCGATAAAGAAGCAGATAACTAACTTCGCATTATGCATCAATGTCATATTTTACTACTGTGAAAACATGTCAAAACACAGTTAAGGGCACAGTATGTATATATGTAGTAGTTTACGATAGGTGCTATATAGTGCTGCACTCTGGCGGCAAAACATTGCAATAATACTCCCTCTTGCCTAAATAGCTAAGCTTAAACGTTAAAGGCAATTTTTATAAAAACGTCTGCCAAGTCTAACAATACAAAACAATAGTATAATCGTTTGTCCCTCCCTGCCATTTTCGCGTTTGTGCTTGTTAGAAAGGGACAAAATTTAACTGAGGTTTGCGAAATTTTATGAATAAGGATGTACATAAGTATTTTAACACATTGAGGCTTGTTCTGATTGAAATAACTGGCTATGAATTTGATCTGGATTTATTGTCGATATGATGTCTGGTGTTAACAGTGTAATTTATTCAAGCAAATAGTATGGCCAAATGAACCCTTCTGTGGTATTAGTAGTGTGAGATTTAAAGAGCCCTATGTTTTCTACGAGTATGTATCGTTTTCTTTTAGTTTTGCCATAAAGATCCTTTGAGTAACTTGTTTCCCACGAGTCACGCGAGTTTTCATTTAAAGATAATACTCGTACACTAACAGCCGTAATATGCCAATCAAAGTTCAATGAGACATAGTGATGTTTTATTAAAATAATATAATACGCTAACTTTAACATCCTTAAACATAGTCATTACTGAACTACACCATAATTATAATCTGTAGATATAAAACGTCTATCCTCGTGTCTGCATTCCACGTGACTTTAACATACTTAATGATGTCTTAACCGTCGTGTCTTGGCGGATGTCTAGAAGTGAAGAATCATTGTTTGTCATTTTTAACATTACCTACATCCGTGAGGATCAGAGATCACCTCAACTAATTGATGGAGTTTAGAATATAATTGACGGTCACCACACATAGGCCTCTTTTCGTACCTACCTACTAATTTAGTGTAATAATTATTATTATTATTATTTATTTTTCAAATATTTACACGGCATTACAGCATATGCCAATACACCGAATAATTAGACTATACAAATACAAAACATATATAAAATAAAAAACAGATATTCATTAATAATCACATGCAAGTGCTGGAAAGCCTATTATCCATCATCTCACAGAACCTCAGACACGCCTGGCACACATTCGCCCATCTCCCCGCAAACAAGTCACACTCTGGTGCTGATGTCAAGAGTGCATTGAGCAGCGATAACGCGCGGAGGAGTGGCGAGTTCCTGCGCGATACTGTGCGCGCCGCCGGTACGGCCAACAGTGGACGCGTTCGCGGCCTCAAGAAGACTCGAGGAATATCCGGGACGTACAACCTCAAGACTCGATCTACCAGTTCCGGGCAGTCCGAGTCACCGCGCAATATGCGACAAGCTGTAGTCAGCAAGATGTTGTTGCGCCTCACCTCTAGAGAATTATATCCAAGGCAGCCTAATAAGAATTTTGTTGGGTACAAGAATGGGAAGTACCCATACCTTTTTTTGTACAGAAATCTCAAAAAGGCCTTTTGGATTCTCTCCAGAAGTAAGGCGTATGAAGACTCGTACGGATTCCATATAATAGATGAGGCCTCAAGCTTGCTCCTCACTAAGGCGTTGAAAACCATCGCAATAGCCCCAGTGTCACGAAAATCCTTGACATTGCGGATCACGAACCCTAGTTTTCGAAAACAATCTTTGGCGAGTGTCTGCATATGCTCATGAAAAGTGAGGCGCTCATCAAAAACCACTCCAAGATCTTTGACAGAGAAAACTCTATCAATAGTTTCGGTCCCCAGTGTGTACTGAGCAAGAAGAGGGGTAGAGGAACGACTATATGTACATACACAACACTTCGCTGTGTTAAAAAGAAGCTTGTTTGCAATACTCCAGTTGACCACCGAAGCAATATCGTCTTGTAAGGAGGCACAGTCTACGCTACTCTTAACATCATAAATAAGTTTCAGGTCGTCGGCATATAGTAAACATTTTGCATACTTGACGACAGATTCCAAGTCGTTAATCATTATCCCAAATAAGAAGGGACCCAGTATCGAGCCCTGACTTACGCCGGATCTGGTATGGTACGGAGCTGAAATAAAACACCCATGTTGAACGTACTGCTGTCGATCGCGTAGATAACTGGCGAAAAAAACCAATAACTTTGGCGAGAAGCCCAAAGCATTCAGCTTGCTCATCAACACGTCATTGTCTACGCGATCGAAAGCCTTCTTAAAATCGAAATACACGACATCCACCTGATTACCCCTGTCGAGATACTCAGAGATAGTTTCTGTCAATATTAAGAGGTTGGTGTTAACAGAGCGATTTGCTCTGAAACCGTGCTGGGAGTTGGACAAAAAGGGTTTTAACTGAACTGCTAATATTTTATGGACGATAGACTCAAACAACTTCGCCAATGTTGACAGTACAGCTATAGGTCTATAATTATAATAAGACCGACTGTTTCATTTACGTCGACGTAAGTGACCTGTGCTTATGCGAAATAAAAATACCTAAAAATAATTGAGTTGTAGAGGTGAACATGGGCTGTTGTAGTATATTCTAACGCAGCTATGATCTCGTACATCAAGTATCTAGACAAAGTAACAAGTGGGACAGAAATTAATTTCTTGATCGTATACAGCTGCGCGTTAAGCCAATCCATATAGCGACTCACCCTTGCCAATTTATCGGGGATCAGCTCGTCTAGTTGTGGAGCCTCCGGGTCGCCCTGCTCTTGCTGCTGCCGCGCCTTGTGGTGTTGCTCCCTCTTCACCTGGAAACCAAACAAGATAATAATGAATTATAATTAGTAACGACCACCTCGCTACTGGTGCCCTAAGGGCGAATAGTCATCGCAGGGCAGCTTGTGGCGAGCTCCACGTACCTCCACGTACCTTAGCGCTCCTGGGGCGTCCTGTCACCCGACAGGTGGGTGTGACAGGACCCTCTGTCTCTGGCTTGCCTTAGCTGGTTGTCCAGAGTGGGGCTGTGTTTTCGAGGGTAGATGTGGAAACATAAGTGGCGAGTTGGCTCTATGTTAAAAGTCCAGTAGCATATCTCTGGGGGTAGAGAGATGTTTCTGGACTTTTACGCCCTCTACACCGATGTTGCCCTTAAGACATCTTAGATGTCGCTTTTTGTTGGGACCCATCTTGTAAGGGCGAATCACCGTCTGCCGGAAATAAAATTGAATACCGTTTTATTAGGGAGGCGTCCGATTTTAAATAAAATAACCCAGTATTTCGGTCCATCATTTTTACTCGATGAAACTCGTATACCTTAGATTCATTGAAACTCTCAATAGTCATTCATCCTGAGTGGTGATGCCTCCCCGAGCGTTCCATATTAATAATTTGTTTGGCAAGTGTAAGTTTCATAGCAAAAATTGGTGGAATCCGTGATAATCGAAGCACTTTTTTTTCTGACTATGTAACACGGTTCCCTAAAATCTTGAGTGCCTGTGATTTGCAAGCAGCAATGTGTAAATGGAGCAATATATCGTAGGCCTGCAATATACTATTGACCCAGGCGCTGTACGGGCCATAAGATAACTCTTGTTGTAGCTGTATTATTAAACAGCCTAGTTCTAGTGTTTTTGAACTTCTTGAAACATCCAAACTTATAATAATAATTCAGCCTAAATACGTCCCACTGCTGGGCACAGGCCTCCTCTCATCCAAACTTACCATTGATAAATCCTTTTCACATTGAAAAAGACTACAAATAGCCAGTCAGACGTGTTGGACGTCTGTACAACAGCTCAAGCTAAAGCTGAACTGGTACGAGTAATTAATACGGTACAGCATTTTATGGAGATCGCGGTTCATTAGCCGATACAAGCTAACACTTTCTAAACTGGTAAAATATCTATTAGAGTACACCTGGGAATTACAAATATGCAGTGTCGGGGATCTTGAAGAAATTTCAAAATGCCTATTAGTAATTAAATGTACGTGAGAGTTGGCAGTAGCGAGGTGCAAGGCAATTTGGATTCCTAAATAATATTAGCTATTACTAACTTCAAGGAACCGCCAGTAATCGCCCTGGACGTAATAGTTACTTCAACAGCGCAAGAACCTTTCAGGAAACAGCAAAGTTGAAACTGCCCAATATTTTGTCACCATATAATTACTACCTATAATAGAATATAGGTGTCGGGTATTATAGGTGATGGTCCATTTTAGAATTCGCTAAGTAGGTAGGTACGCTAATCTATGTAAAGTCCCCCCATATACTTGTCTGAATACTGTGGGTTGGGATATACCACCGTTTGATTGCGTTCAATCATTGCGGCATGGATACAGACAACAATAAGATGTAATGATGGAATATGAAAATAGCCCTTAACTACTGATAATGATGAAGGTTTAAAGAAAAGTGAACTTAAGAAAACTTCACAACTTCTGTGATACGTAGATAATATAGCAAGAACAACCCACCTGTACTTGTGCCGCCAGCATGCTTTCTTGTTCGGCTTTACGCTTCGCTTTCCTCTGTTTATTCCTCAGCTTCTTCAGTTCGGACGGCGCGAGATTCTCTGTAACAAACAAAGCGAAACATTATTATACAGACTAAACCATTCTACAGACTGGTCCTAATGTTTAGTAGATACCGTAAAGACCTTGGACCCTATCCTCAAACTTTCCCACAAAGGAAATAAAAAAAAAAATCTAAATTAGGAAATGATTTCTTAATAGGTATCAGTATTTTGCAAGTGCGCGACGAACGTGCCGGTGGTAAGAGCGGAGGTGGCGACTGACTTGTAACATTTGCTTGTAATGTATCGTTCCCGGCGATCGTTACAAGTCAGTCGCCACCTTTGTAACACTCAAAGGGATTCGCGTAAAAACCGACAGCCGAGTGGAGCACGCGGTGCTCGCGTCGAGCGGCTCGGCTCGCTGCACTGACTGTTGTAATGCTCGGGTTGTATCGCGTTACATTACACCGAAATGTTACAAGTCAGTCGCCACCTCTTAGCTGCCTCACTAGTCATACTACATAACTGGCTCTCGGCTCAGTTATACGTAAAATCTGCATCAAAAGTAACGGATCAGATTAAGCGTCAATAGTATCTACCATTCTCTAATAATAGGTTAACAAAAAGTGATATGTATCTACATGTTGAACAATTACAATTAGACTGTTAGAAACTCTTTTGAACGCGAACTGTACAATATCTCTATATGTATATAGTACATAGGTTCGTTGTTTCATCCGCAACGATTGATGCTGACTGTCCACGGCATATACGCTGCAGCATATCTGTGTACATATTTCTTAAAAACACATGCCATAACGCAACTGATCATACAGGCGACAGATCACGTATAATAATAGGTTACCATACTAGTAAGTAAAGTGCATATTAACATTCATGCGGACTGACGATGGCGATGTAACGCAACATAGCATAAAAGGATAGGCTCTTAGAACCGTATAAACAGGCGAATTAGAGCTAAATGGGCTTTAGTAAGATAATAAGTAATATATAATAGTCGTACATCTTCATCGGGATCTTGATTGTAGTTAATGATGTCGGTAATGTCGCTCCTTGTTTAACGCCTACGTTGTAGATTCTGTCAATGTCGATGTATAAGGGCTTGGGCATTTTGTTTGGTATCTTTTTAATAGATCTTTTATCATCATTAACAAGTCGTATAGATAGCCATACGAATAGTACGTATTGGTATTGGATATGAATGTATTATCACTACGGCAGGCGTTAACATTATTAACGATGCTCTGACACATTGCCACTGTGTATTTTCTACAAGTTAACATTGAAGTAAAATAAAGAGGTGTGTAGCCTTTATTGTAGATTTATTTCACTACACCAGCTCATAAAGGTTCTCTTTATTCTTCGAAAACTGATGAGAAAGTTGAATTTATCCACAAGAATGGCAAAGTAATTTGATGCAAATTACGAATTGTTTCCTCATGTTGGCTGGTAAAATTATTTTTTAAGTTTTGAATAATAAATATTTAATAGCGTTCATTAGCATTTAATTAATAATGTTTTACAGTTAGTACTTGCGTTGTTATGGTGAAAAATTGTGTTTCACTCGAAAGTAAAGTTTGTTTAACCCTCGTGCTTTCACCGATCAATATTCCACCGTTCGAACCACTCGCTACACTCATGGTTCAATTTTGGTATCTTTCACTTGCTTGCTCGGGTGTCAAATAAGAACGAGGGGTTAAACTAAAACTTTGCCCCTTGTAATAAATAATTATTCTGTGGGATCTACCTTTGTCGGTATAATATTAAACCGATACGTACACGCCGACAGACTGTGGTTTGGCGATAAAAAGTACAAAATCACGGCTAACAATATAGTCCATAGTGTGAAAACACTGAATGGCGGCACTTTGTTAACTTATGAAGTGATGGGAAAATTCAACAGGTACAAATTGTCGTGTAACAATGCGGTTTCTGGGTAGCTAACTTTAATAGCAATTCGACTACGTCTTATCGCGATAATAAGGGAACGTTCGCATTAAAAGTTCAAGGTTCTGTACGAGTGCAAGTGCATACTTCTATTATATTTCTTTATTTATCTTTATGAATGAATATATAAGTAAAATATAAAAACACATACACAAACAAAATTATTATCATTATAAAGCTGTTAATTTTACAGCAGGGTTTTCCCAGGACTAGTTGACCCAAGCGTTAGCATTACATAGATTTTTTTGCCGTTTCGTTTTTTGGAAAATGTTCAAAATGGTTGAAATTAGCATAAAGGACTTAAGTGCCATTACGGTCTATGGTACTTAAGACCAGTGTGAGTACGCTGTGAAAATGGCTCAAAGTTTTTTTTTTTTTTTACTTGTTTTATCGATCTTATCGCGAGGTCTACAGCTCACAGAGCCACTAGTTAGTAGTAAGTGGTTAGGTGTTAAGTAGATTACATGCCCGTGGTGAAGTGTAAGTGCATGAAAATGTCGCTTTATTATTCTTAACTGACTAATATTACTAGAATATTAATAGTAAATAAAATACCAATTTGAAAATAATAAAGTGAGGCAGTTTCATTATAGATGTCATATTTTCGTTAAAAAATTACAATAAGGGAATGTCATTATAAGCGTAATATTTTCGTTAAAAAGCTACATTAATGGTGACATTTCCATACCTTGCCATAGCAAAAGCCCTGCCCCTACTTCATTATCCATGACTGTAAAAGGCCAATGTCTATCGATTAGCCTAGCAGCCGGCCAGCTGTTAGCAACCGCATTTGGTTATTCAGGTACTTTGTCAACGTGTTAGTTTACTTCGAAGGTCAACTGTTGCACATAAGGTGACCAGGGGGCCTAGCCGAGATGGCAATCGTTGATAGAAAACGCCAACGGAAACAATGTATGGAAATAGTCACGTGACTTTTCGTAGCATCTGTCATCCCGATACAATTTTTCTTTTCGTTTGTCGATATACGATTGTCATCTTGGATAGGACCCCAGAACGACTAGGCCAGTTGGGATAAAAGGCCTTTGAACTGTAATTTGAAAAGGAAATAGAATCACTTTGAGAGCAGTAGCGGTAATTTAAGTAGTAAAGTGACATTTAACAATAAAACAAGTAGTGGACGTCTTCAAACGATGCTGCGTGGGAGCGCGCATCACCCACACTATTATGCTTACGCGTCTCGTTACTTCTGGGTTATTCTATTAAAGTGGAAACGAAAAAACATATAAATAAAAGCGATAATACATTTCACAGCCTCAACGAAAAATACCTAACGTAAAAGACGTTCCAGATTTGTTAAACTCATAAAGTTTGGCTTAATTGGCTTGAAAAGCGGTGACTCGGTGAGTGATAAGAAGCAGTCATCCAACGAATTAAGTGCAGTGGAGCAACTATAACTAAGCCTTTAAATAGTAAGCACTGTAATGTAAGCGTAATGTACACCCAGCTGCAAAATTGCACAGCCACTTTAAGGTGCGACCACACCGCAGCTTAAAAAACGGTCACGATACGGAATCGCAGTGACGCGTCGTATGCGTACCGTTTTTGACGCATGCTCCCCACACCGCTGCTTAAAATACGCGGACGCACCGTAAATTGATCTGCGTAAAAATCGATAAAAATATTAACGGAGATCTTATGGCAGACACCACACCGGTGACGTAAAAGACGCAACCGTTTTGCGAACAAAAAAGATTCGCGTGAAGCACGTCACTGCGATTCCGTACCGTCACCGTTTTTTAAGCAGCGGTGTGGGGAGCATGAGTCAAAAACGGTACGCATACGACGCGTCACTGCGATTCCGTATCGTGACCGTTTTTTAAGCTGCGGTCTGGTCGCACCTTTAGATCGCTGTACGTTCTAGTTCAAAATCCTTAGCTGTATTTCTACTAATATCTAGTTTTAACTCAAGCGTGTGGGTTTCTCTGCTATCAATATTACACGAGGGACAGGATCTACTAATTAAATACTAGTAAAACACTCAGCTTTCAAACAAGATTCGCTGTTGATTGAGTAGATAAAGCCACTAGAAAAAGCAAAGCTGTTAATCACGCTTGTTCAGTTCTTGTGGTGACAACTTTTTGTCATAATGTACCTAGTTAACGTAGGTGCATTCAAGTGTGAATAAATAATTGATTAATAGATAAATACTGTGCTGTTGTATTTTATAGTTTCTATTTTCCTCCGTGAGCTTCTACGGATTATCGTCTTATCTATTGTTTAAAAACCGCAAAGGCGCGTGCCACTATGAAAAAATGGTCAAGCCGCATAGGTAGCGTTTATTGAATTACTACTCTATTGAGCACGGAATAAGATTCATTATGAACTAATACAGAATTCTAACAGAATAGCTGTCTGATCTCTATTGGTGCGTCTAAGGTAGGCGACTAAACGCTCTCAAACCAGCTTAACTTGTGACACTGCGATCTGAAACAAAGATACGTATTCGAAGACCTCGCTTGCACTGGTAATGCGAGCGCACGGCTAGCTAGCGCCAAGGAAGCAATGTTATGTTTCTCGAGGAGCAGGTAAAAAACAGGGCCGAATTTTCACACAAATATATTTGGGTGGTTTTACGTTCTTTAATTTAAAGAGATAAAACATAACACTATTTAAATAGTAGGTACACATCTAACAGAATGGGTTTGTGTAATTACAATAATAACGAGATATACTCATTTTTATAATCAACTGTTTAATCAGTTGTTTGCTAATTTTAAACTTTAAACAGGCTAATTTTAAATAAACAATAAAACAATGGTAAAATAGTAATAAATATGTATAACAATGGTAAAATAGTAATAAATAATTTAACAATCCCGTACTACTAATGTTAAAATAGACCTATATGTTATAATTATGTACACTAAAATAAAGATATTATTTACAACAGAGTACACATTTAGTAAAACATTTATACAAATTTATATTATGAGTCAACAAAAAAATAAGTAACATATACATAATAGTGTATGCATAAAATAAATAAATATAAAACAAAATATGCATATCGTTTAGAGTCAAATCACGCTAACTCTTTCAAGCAAACCATACAAACAGTGTCAGTTTGTTAGAAGTCTGAAGAGTTAGCGTTATTTCGTAAAACCACCCAAATATATTTGTGTGAAAATCCGGCCCTGTTTTTTACCTGCTCCTCGAGAAACATAACATTGCTTCCTTGGCGCTAGCTAGCCGTGCGCTCGCATTACCAGTGCAAGCGAGGTCTTCGAATACGTATCTTTGTTTCGGATTGCAGTGTCACATGTTACGCTGGTTTGAGAGCGTTTAGTCGCCTACCTTAGACGCACCAATAGAGATCAGACAGCTATTCTGTTAGAATTCTGTATTAGTTCATAATGAATCTTATTCCGTGCTCAATAGAGTAGTAATTCAATAAACGCTACCTATGCGGCTTGACCATTTTTTCATAGTGGCACGCGCCTTTGCGGTTTTTAAACAATAGATAAGACGATAATCCGTAGAAGCTCACGGAGGAAAATAGAAACTATACTAAAGCTAAAACGACCGTGAACTCTCAATTGCCCACCAAAGAAAATAACGTTTAGCTAGCGAGTGTGAAACTTTAAAAGAGAAAACTCAGTGATGTGTAGAGAGAAGGTCAGTCTGAATTTCCAACAAAGCTGTGGGAGAAAAGCCACCACTAAATATCTTACATTACTAAATATCTCAAAAAGTAGCGTAAAGGTATCTAGATCATATGTACGTACCCACGAGTAAGTATATCTTCTCAAATTTATATAGATTTTAATGAGCAGGTTTGCGTGCATACTTTATTAGACTTAGCATCTGAGGCTTAGCCGGTGCGATGTGACGCAGCATACTTCACCGACTCCCTGCCACTTAGACTGAATCAGCAGAGTCATGCGAGCTTTCAGTTTTATATTCCTCATCCTAATCCTAGCCCTCGCCCAGGATATGCTGGCTAGACTTAACACAAGAACTGAACTTCTCAAATGTATATTTCAACTTGGTTTAATTTAATCTATAACTAAATGAAATTTAGTATATGGATTTAAGAATAAATCCTAATCTTTGTAGGTCAAATTAGCACTAAGATCTGTATTAGGCAAGACACAATAAATCGCGGCTTGTCCTTAAATTCCCTAAGCTGGTAGCCGGTTCGGCAGCCGTTATCAAAGTGGGCACGGCCGATTATGTCAGATCCGGTGATAAGGTGCGCGTGAGGCGGCTAGGGCTCGAGTCACGACCCCGCTGACAGCGAGATAAACATCTTTGACGCCGACAAGCGCAGTTGCATTGATCTCTTTCACCTATGTTTATTCAATTTTTTCATTAATCTCGACTACTAATTTATTATAAATACTTTAACCCGATTAAAAAATAAAATATAAAGGTATAGTCCACTTGAGCATATCTAGTACCAAAAACGTATCAAATAAAAAATAATTTATCTCACCCCGATATTCGAATTAACGTCTACCTCAGTCGATAGTAAGCCTATTGCCGGCCCAATCATGTTTCGAATCGCCCTCATTAGGATCACAAATTTCTCAATTTACAAAGAATAAAAGCGTAATTCTAATGAAGTCGCTATTTAATAGCGTAAGCTTTTATTGCAGGAACTACGATACACATAATTTAGAAGCCGTTCTACATGAAGACACGTGAAGCAATTTTTTTAAATGGAAGTAGGCTTACAAAATATGCGTAAATAAATACGGCGGCTATTACGATATTATATCATTTGCAAGCTGCTAATACGACCGCAGAGGCAAGTAAGGACATTAGGTATGTGCTGAAAATGAAATAAAAATAGTAAACTTCTTTCCAAAAACGGGTACTAAGCTAGGTATTTGATTTTAAAAGTAATCTTTAGTCCGAGGGGACAAGGCAGTGTTTACAACGACATAGAAGTCTGATAAGAGTTTGGGAAAGCTAGATTCCGAAACTAGTACTCAAACCGTGACGAACACTCCGCAACATTTAAGCATAGAAAAGCAAAAGGAAATAAGCGACTTCACAACACAACATACTGATCTTGTAGGGTCTCAGTTTAGACTCACGTATATTATAGGCAGTTTTAATGACTGTAAATAAAGCAGCCTATTTATATCAAGTGATATTTGAATACCACGAGTGCTTTATCTTCTCCATTGCGCTGCTAGTTGCGGTTTACTTAATCCTTCAGCTACACTCAAAAGCATAGTAAACAACGTGAGCACTTTATTTAGAATTCAATACTATATAGACCTGATCTGTCAAGTAAAGGAGCCAGGTCTCGTCACCGCACATGCCTGATAACTGTACTGTCTCTTTACTATCAGCAGTTATCCCCGAACAATGGGCGGTTTCATTAAGGTCGCTGACCACAGCGGCATTGCAGTTTCGCAATATTTGCGACACGAGCGCGGGCGGCCGCGGGTGCGCCTGGGGTAACCATGGCTACGTGACCATATTTTTTTTGTTAGGTTTGTTTCTTCCAAAACAACCAGAGTATTACAGGCAGGGTTAGTAGAGAGAGTTATTGAAATGATTGACATTGACGACACAATATCTTTGGCTGGTTGGTTGGCGCTAAAAAGTAAGAAATTGAATTAGAATAACACAAAAGAAAATTAAGTTATGCTAGGTTTGCAACGATCGCATCGCCCATGTTGACTAATAAAAATAATTATATTATGTATATTATATTATATTTCTTTTAGTACTAACAAATAATAATAATTGCTAAGCTCAACGTGTCTTAAAATGAAAGACAAATCGATTTGTCTTCGTTTTTTAACCGATCGATAGGTATAGCATGTAATTATGGAACCGCCCTATAATTTTTTTTATGGATGTTAAAAGTAAATTCCTAAAGGAACGGCCACGTTCAGACTTAAAATACCAAATCAGGGTGTTCCACAATCCTCCTGCCGCTCTAAGCAACCGTGGTCTCCAGTGTTCTAAGATCTACGGTTATTACGAATCGAATCAATAGCCATTGGGGCTCGTTATGCATAAACTTGCACCAATAAAGCGCTGTACAGTCACGTATCTCGACCACTTTTTACTATAAGTACTGTCTGTCCAGATTTAATAAGGCGTAACTGCACAGAAAAATTAATACAGCAACGTCGTTTCTTATTAGGTTGGTATAGGTTGAATTGATACGAGAGCAAGCCCAACGGTAGATTTTATCAAATACTTGGAGAATTACGAGGTTAGTTAGTTATAATGGAAAGTGTAGTCTTTCTAAACTAGGTCTAATGTTGGGTTGCCCTATATAATTATTTCATAGCCTTGAGGCTTTTCTGTAATTATCAGTATTATTTTGTTATGCCTTTACTCCAGTTGAACAGGTAAAATTACTCTCGAAATATGGTAGAAAAATAAAACAACTTTGTCGAAAAAAACTTGAAAGTTAATAATAATAATAATATTAAATTCGTTTCAGTTGCACTTTACTTCTTACTAAGTTTTTGGTATTTTTGATACTAAGCTTCTATCGCTGACTTTACTTTTATTTCCACAGGCAACTGATACTCATCGAGACAATTCTAATTACAATCCCAAACACACTTAGTTGGCGTTGTTTTATCAGTGTTCCCATGGGTCCTCTATATCAATCATCAGATCAGCTCCATATCATCATAATATTGCATTGTCATCCGACTCATGTATGCAAAATTTTAGCTCAATCGGAAATCGGGAAGTGGGTCAAATTTAGCTTGCAAGATTTGACCCACACTAACAAATCAAGCGAAATCGACCGGTTCAGCTTTGGAATGAGTTGCCTACCTCCTTAAGGCAATCGCGGTCCGTAGCATCGCTTAAGGGGCAGTTAAAGAAGCTGCGGCTATCGGACCAGAGTTACCTTGTTTGTGACTATAAATATATAATTATTGTATACAATATAGGTATTCCATATATTTGTTATACTATTACTTCTATTTTTTTTCGCCCTCTTTTATAATTTTATTGACTTTCCTCTAGTCTATTGTACTCAGTGCTATATTTGTCTACCGTTCTTCATCAACTCTCATCTACTCAAAGGTTAACTGGAAGAAATCCCTTAAAGGTGCCATATTTATGTTCTGTGTTTTGTACAATAAAGAGTTTATACATACATACAAATTAACAACATGCATACTAACAGGGCAAGTTTAATAAAAGCTTGTAAAAAACCGGGATGAACATTTGAGGCGATTATTAAAACATGCTGACCTAGTAAATCGTTTAAAAAGAGATAGATAATAATCTTCAAATTAGATTAGAAAGTAATCAAAGTAAGTAAAGAAATGGCATACCGGCTCATTTATTATTATTTATTCACAAGAACGATTTACACAAATTATACTTGCTACTATGGTAATGCTAGACATACTTAATTACATTTTATCGGTTACCTAGTCATTTACACTGTCGTACGGTCATTTACTTCACTCTCACAGTAGGCGAGGCAGCTGGACGTTAGCCTTATGTAACTTGAATGAGACCCTGGTATAAACCATTGAGTGCTAAATAAAACAGGTGTTCTTGGTGTGGTGGTACTAGGCTTACTCTCGGATCCGGTCTTGATCGCTGATAACAACGTTCCATTCGAAATTGTTTTGTGATTACTGATTAGCTATGCGATCGAGAAAATTACGGCATTTTTCGTATTGTTTTCATTAAAGACAAAATACAAATGTAACACATTTCGAAGTTTTACAATCTCATTAATACTCCTCCTTATAAAGCGAGTACTTATTAGTAATAAATCCTTCTAAAATCCATATTTAGAGTTATACACAGCGAGTTAATTAATAGTAGTCGATTCAATAATTTATTACAATACACGGCGTTTAAAATAGTAATATTTAAAGCAATTAAAGTTTACTACTCAAAACCATCTAGATAAATTAGTCCAAACCAATTTTCTAGGCAGGTTATAAACTTTTAAGCGCGCCGTTCGATAACGTTGAATTTAAATAACCGAATACTACCAGAATGAATTGCGAAACTTGTTTGAGGTTTAAATCAGTTCAATTTGTTCGAGTAATTGAACAGCATTTCATAGATACTTCTGAAAAGTCATATATTTAATGACTAAATAATACGTGAAATGACAGCAAAGACTGGCTTACATTTCTCTCAGTTGCAGGATCAATGTTCCGAACGCCCTAAACAGATGTAAACAATTTATTTCCCAAGTCTTATGGGCTGTTTCAGTTTAGATTTGAACGAGTGATGCCAAATGGCAACAAGTCACATTTTTGGTGACTTTTGACCCTCGTCTGTGACATGTGCCTGAGTTTTGATTTGGCCGCACTTTTTATTTTATAATTCAAGGACAAAACGTGACATTTGAAATAAAAATGTGACTTTTCATTAAACGAAATGTAACTTATGACTCAAGAGCCCTGGCGACATTGCACTGGTTTGAACGCCAACTCCGCAAAAAAACTTACCGCCAACTAGCAGAAGCTACATCTTTCGTTATTCGGGTTAATCAAAAGATATACCCGATGTAACACGAAGAACCCGAAAGATTTTAACACACATTACTGAGGCCAAAAGACGGAATAAATGTTATATGAGTTTAAGTAAATTTCGTCAACAAAAAATAGTTACGATTTTTTTTTACCTTTCACTTTTTGACATCTATCAATAAGGATATTAAGAATAAGCCCCCATAATGGCATCATCGCCAGTTATAAGATGTTTTTTTTAATAACTCTGAAACTAGGCGAAATCCAGAAAAGTTTATATGATATTTTAGTCTCTAAATGTAATCAGGAATACACTGTTAAAATCTTTCAGTTTCCTCTTGTTACACCATGTATAGAGATTTCACACTTATTCGAAAATATATAAAAAAACATAGTACTGACAAAATGAGCCTTTAAAACGTTGCGCAGCATAAGGCACCGTTTATTATACTTTATAAGGACGACAATCCACATAAGATAACACGTTCCAGTTGATGAATGAGTTTCGATAAGACTTCTAGATTAAACTCAAAGCTTGACATCCAAGGTATATTTTTAAGCATACCGTGTGCTTTTTGATAACAGTTTAGTCTTTTTCTAAAAGCACGTAAGTGACTGCATTATCCTTAAAAAGCCATGCTTTTTGTTACGTGGGCGTGCGCATGCGGCGGTTCCGTTAATAACGTGTTACGCAACGCATTGTGCCCTAATCCGTCTAGGACACGTCGCACACATAAATTGCTGCTCTAATTCACTCGGGTTTCGTAAAACTAAAATGAAACCGCGAGCGCATACCAGGTCGTCGGAGGTCAGGGCATTTTGTTATGATTTTCGGGTAAACAGGCTGCAGTCGAAAAATTATTAAAGATCAGGTTAACTTGATAATTTTCCCGCCGTGTCTATGCTCTGTTAGTTTGCTATTATTTAGTAACTTTTCTGTTTATTTTGGGAAAATCACAGGGACAGAGGAGAGTTTTTTGTGTGAACTTTAAATGCGTTTTTTATTAAATTAAACTCATAGTCAGTCCTACTCCTACTACTCAATTTTTTCAAGTTTTCTGATAGTATCCTACACGATCCTTACAAATAAAGAAATAAATTCAGCTTACCCGTCTCAATCCCCTAAAATCAAAACTATACGATTTTAACTTATTTACAGTGTTAGTGGTGGTAGTTGCTATTTAGTTCTCTAATTATAAGTTTTAGGTCTCTGAGAAATACGCAGTTAACCGATTTGTGAGACCGAACTGATCCCATAAGTGCTCCGTGAACAAAGTTTCGTCGTTCGGAGCATTAAAAAGTTTGGTATTGTTAGTTGATGATTTATTCTTGCGATGATCGAGTGCTCTACAAACACTATCTGTTCGTCCCTTTAAAAAGGGCCCGGTTTCGAATGATAGCTAATTACGTGTTAAAACTCTGGAAAAATCATGCTCTTTCTAGATATAATCAGCCACTATATACTTTCGAACGTACATAGATTTCAATTAAAATAAATGTTTTGCTTGATATTATTGCTTTATTGCACAACACAAATATATGCCTGGAGGTCTTCTTTAGATTTCTGTCAGCAAGTCAACCGCAAGTCCGAACTCCAGGTTAAACAGTTGACCCCTTGACTCAAGCGTGTAAACAATATGTCATCCAAAGTAAATCGCCCTTGCCTGCGGCCAGTATCATTTCTAATAGTGACGGGCTGAATAATTATTCGGTATTCGGTATCATTTTCAATGTTATTCGGCCGAATGAATCGGTTAAAGTGCCGAATATTTGCCAGGTTACGTCTTCTCGTTATCATTAAAATGCATGATTGACGATGATTGATTTGATTGACGAAGCCTGCGCTGTGGATGATATCTCTACTACTCTAAAAATAAGAGTTTGTAATTAAATTATTATTAAATTAAATGCATGATCAGACATGTTGGATCTGATTTCATTATTTGGCGAGGACTGTAAAGGGACACGAAAACAACCCTTGCCTTTTGGCCTGTTTATTTTTAAGGAATCGATTCTTGATTAATCTTTAGCTGCTAAAGAAGATAATTTACGTGTTTTCGAATGTTTTAGGATGTTACAGATGAACCGAATAGTTCGGCGGGTTTGGTGATTCATTATTTATAAAATAAAATAAAAAATGTATTCGGCAAACTCCATATTCCGCCTATTTCTAAATTCTAGGTACCGTCTATAGAAAACAAAACGCCATTTTTTATCTTAAACAATCATAGGTCGAAGGGTAGAGGGTCAATATTTCTCTGTATTTTGAGGTAATAGCACAGATTCTGACGTTCGTTAAAATTACACATTCACACTGGAGTTCAATAGGTAATTAGGCATGTACACGGTACAACTACTGTATGTAGAGCAATGAAAATCACTTCGATTGAGTGCATGCATGTGAGCTTAAGTCTAATTCGCAGGGGCACGGTAGCCGGACCCTAAGTGTTGCAACTCTGTAAGGTATAACTTGTACAAACATGACGTGATTTATGGTTTCATTTTGTACTAAAAGGAGATTTAGAACGAATACGTTTTACGGAAACAGAATTTCTCGTAAGGCAATGCATGAATGTTATTTTTTTACACTTATTAAATTAAAATTCTACGGCAAAGTTTAAATGTTTATTTCATATGTGTATTTATATAAAGTAATAAAGTAGTAGGCACTGTATTAATGTGTATGTACACATTAATTACTACTTTCTTCTATCAAGTAACCAATTATCAAATAAAAGAAGGTCAGTACAGATATAATGGTCGTATTTGTCTACGTGTCAGTGTCGTGATGATGTTGATGATGATGACAGTGACCGTCCTGCTGGTTTGATTCAATATGTATATCTTAATAAATAATACAATTCTTGTCACAATAATCTTAGTAAGATTACCTTAGTGTAAGGTCCAAGAATATCATGATATATCAGTTGAGATATATCTAGTTCTTGTTTCAAACAATTATATGTGTACATGTCTATCTGTGTCTCAAAAACAGAAACAAAAAAAAAACAAATTACACTCAACGATATCTGAAATATGAATCCCTATCATAAAGAGATCTAAATGAGGCACATTAGCCTATAAAACGCCCACGTGCGCGGTGAGCTTTAGTCTGCCTTAGACTTGTATCCAATAATTATTAGATTATATTTCGAAATGTTCGGCTGTCTTTATAGAACGGTTGCTATGGCATAGCCCCGAGGTCTTGGTAGTACCGATTTTGAAAACTATTCAAAATATTTATTACAAGATTAATGTATGTATCGTGTGTCGACTGCAGGATAAATAACAGTATAGTTAGAGCTGTTTGCTCTGTCATAAGGAATTCAGTCACTAATAAAATGACGTGACCCTTCTTGATGATTAGTTAATGACTGACTAGTAGTTACAGATACATGTACAAATTGCGGAATGTTTTAAAAAAGTATAAAGATATCGGTTTTTTTTTATTTAACAAATTAAGATCGCAATTTTTGCAACATTGTGCCGCGGTACCAGCATATTCAGCACCTACAGTCAATTTTGTAGCTGTGCTGGTACAAAAGCTTTTAAGTACCCAAAATTATATGTAACTGTACAATTGTACATAGTACATACATACTTTGTATAGGTTTAACAGGGACATACAAATTCTTTCGGCAGACAGCTTAGTTCGTGACTCGTTCACCTTTGAGCTTGTAGACAGGAATGTTACTTATTTGTTTTTTGTTGCTTCAAGTATCGACGGGGCGGGATATCATAGGTACTTGATAGTTTTTGTGAGTGCGTATTATTACAAGTTATTATACGGTTTTTATATTGACAGAATTCAATTATATTAGACATCAATAGTGTTAATTATAAAGGCGCATCCTCACAGGAGTTACAAAACGTTATAAACTTTGTTTAAAAAAACGTTGATATTTTGTAACGCTGTATTTCAGCTGTGTGTATGCAAGCACCGTAAGTTACCTTACCTAATTATTTTATGGTCTGTGCTTCTGCATATTTGTAAACGTAGCGAAAATTTAGCAAATGGTAAATAACAAAGCAACTTTCAAAATCTTATGAAATATTGTTTGGGTGAAACAATATTTCTATTATACTGTTTTAGCTTTCAACTTAGGTATTGCGACAGTCGCTGACTCTTGCAAAAAACACATTTAATCCCAACTCTAATCCTGCGAGCTGCTAACATTCGCACATGTACAGAAACACCTGTCATTACATAATGAGATGAGAGAACTTTTATCCGAAGATTCATTTGCCGAATTAAATTGGGCTTAATGTTAATGAACGATGTAACGATTATCTTCAATTTGAACTTAATTACTCGCTTAATAAAGACGCAATCACAATGACTGAACAAGAGAAGATAGGCGTATGTCTTATGGTGGCACAACTGCTGTAAGTAATTCCAATCGCTTGCTAAATTTTCGATTCAGGTAGACCGGTATAACTATGTCCTCCGATTACGACGTAATGTACAGATTTCTTGACCACCCACAGATTAGTCTCAAGTTCACATGCTTTTGTAAGCGATGGATACAGAGCCAAGTTGAGGTGTGACAGATGGTGAAAGAGCACGTGTCGTGATAGGTATTAATGGGCTGCGCCTGCACCTGTCGATTCGGACACGAGGGACACTTCCTAATAAGGTTGCACAACATCGGAAGTGCGGGGCACGAGTTCGAGACAAAAGGCTTAAGGTGTTGACTTGTCAAATGGTTCTGAAGTGGACAATGGGCTAATGCACCGAATATCGGACACAAGGTGACTTCCGAGTCCGACCGGAAACCATATGGTTGTAAAGGTAAAAAGAAAACCAAGGTGACTTAGTACAAGAAACTGAGACATTTTCATTAACGGAATTTAGTAATTTAACACAAAGTAAAAAAAATATATATGTACTTACCTTATGTTGTGATGATACATCAATCATAAAGTTAGTTCAATTTGTTTAATTCATTGTATTACTTATATAATTTTTTTTATTAACTTGTCTATAAAATTGTATATGTTATTCCATTTGTTTATTGTTTACTTAGACTGTTTAGGGTTCCGTACCAAAACGGGACCCTATTACTAAGACTCCGCTGTCCGTCCGACCGTCCGTCTGTCACCAGGCTGTATCTCATGAACCGTGATAGCTAGACAGTTGAAATTTTCACAGATGATGTATTTCTGTTGCCGCTATAACAACAAATACTAAAAAGTACGGAACCCTCGGTGTGCGAGTCCGACTCGTACTTGTCCGGTTTTTTTTTTTTATTTATCGCAAGAAACGCAAATACCCTTTTGTGATTTTCTGTCATAACTCGGTCCTTGACTTAGTAGCAGAATTGACCAAACCGAAATTAATGATACAAAGGAATAGTTAAGAATGTATACGGTTGTGAAGGCGTCGTGTGCCTATCATTAATAATGATGCGGTTAGATTGATGACAGTTAGGGGCGCATTGTGAAAGCGGACCACCTGTAAGAATGCTGAACTTTGCGGTTTCTGCGGTTGTAATGGTAACCGATAATATAATTGTTGACCGATACAGTTTATTAACCACTTAGATGGAAATTCATTGCACATCTTACTTGGAGCGTTTTATGATATCAACGGGGCAAACAAAAATTTACCTCTCTCTTGAATTGATGGTCTTTTATTTAATTGAATACTTGTTTAATACAATCATATATTTTCATGAAAACAAAGACTGATAAAGTTTTTGAAACTCAGATCATAATATAACAAAATGAACCAGATAAGACAGGAAAAATCGCTACAAAATAGTCTACCGCCCGCGTAGGATTTACCTTCCATATAAATATCGTAAAATATAGCCGGATCAGAGTAAATTACAATAATGGTGGCAAATGGGGCTCGGGGCCCGACCACTTACCGGCCCAACTGTTTTCAAGCATTCTAAGGCTATAAATCTCTTATTTATGAAGTTTATCCTTGGCGCCATACCGACACCCTATATGTCGCGCTAAAACCTGAGATTTTTGGCTCCGACGTTGATAATATGAGATTATCTAACTGAGCTCTAATAGTAGGTTCTAGTGGTTGTTAGTCTCTAACGAGGTTGAAACTAGCTCTAATTATACACTATAAATTAACACAAACTACTGCCATACATAGTCAATTGCAGAATAATTACGGTGAGTCATATTTCTTTTAAATTATGCTTTACATTCTGTTTCTGTATCACATATTTTGACTTTTGTAAATAATCTGAGGATGAATGAGGAGTCCGTTGGATGAGATCGACAGGGGACTGATTGTGGTGATCATTAGTGGTGATGTGCATAGCAGTAAATGTTCTTAATCCATAGGTGTCACAGTTTAAAATTTCAAATCCAGTCACAAAGTTGGCGCAATCTTTTCATTTCAAAGAATAAACACGGATGAATATTGCATATGTTGCAATCGTCAAGAAAAAAATGCCATAACAAAGAAAAGAGTTATTTATGTGAGGTCACATGACGCTGCGATACTTGGGCGTCGCGAGTCAAGGTATAAAATACGGTCAAAATGCCAAAAACATGAATACATGTCCTTATTGCGCACACATCGGTGTATTCCCATCTGTCCCCGTCGGTCACAATTGTGAAGGAATCTGTGGCTGGCGGGCACAAATGGGAATGAATCCTTTCCATCTGTGACCACCTCGGTTTGTGCCCGGCGGCGGGGACAGGTGGGAATACACCCACACATCAAGGTAGTGTGTACATATTTTGATACTATGTCCATGTCGATAATTAATACGATGACTGTACGGCATTGGTGACATTGACACTGGCGGAAACCTGCGTAAGCTGGCAATAATACCTACTGGGCAGCGAGGTGAGCTGCTTGCATTGTATCAGATGCAGGATACCATTATCGATGCATTATATATATTCCTACAATGACAGTCTCAATAGATATTCTATATATAAATAAAATAGATAAATATTATAGGACATTATTACACAAATTGACTAAGTCCCACAGTAAGCTCAATATGGTTTGTGTCGAGGGTACTTAGACAACGTTATATATAATATATAAATCATTATAAATACTTAAATACATAGAAAACACCCATGACCCAGGAACAAATATCCATGCTCATCACACGAATAAATGCCCTTACCAGGATTTGAACCCGGGACCATCGGCTTCATAGGCAGGGTCATTTCATTACCCACGAGGCCAGACCGGTCGTCAAATAATTATACAGGGTGATTCATGAGACGTGAGCAGGACTAAGCCTACACAATCAGTAAATGTTAATGAACCGTTCATCATCATATTTAAGTAAAACAATCTCGGTTTATTTCTGTTATTTAACTTTTTGGGAAGGACAAATTTGATAATCTACAATCATGGACACCCTACAACACTTAATTAAGAAAGATAAAACCTCTTTAACCGTTATGACAGCAGTTTGATTATGAAGAAAACAAAATGTCACACTTGAGTGAGATACGATTTTTCAAAAGTAACCAGACTCCGATGACATTCAATTTGTCACTTGTTATGGATAAAACAAAGAGGGTGACCATACATGGCGTAAATAAATTAAAACATTTTTTTTTGAACAGTAAAAATTAAAAGAACGTTAATCTCACAAATACTGGTATGAAACAGTTGCTTATAACTTACTGAATGCTCAAGCTTGATCCTGCTCACGTCTCCTGAATCACCCTGTATGTATAAATCAGATATGTGTCTGTAGAGTTGCATACGGCTTAAAGTGTAAACCACTTCTCTACCCTGCTTATCACATGGGAAAACTTATGCAATTTGCAATGCAGGAAAACTTGTTCTCCTTTAAGGTATATATTTACAGTTTTTTTTTCATGCAAGTCCTGCTTTTGCTATAAGCATAATTAACAACTACGCATTATATTAATAACTAATTGCAGCTGATGATAAAAAGGCTTAATGCGTTTCAAAGCTATACAGGTTGTTTATTTAGTCACCTGCAATAATATATGGGGTGAATATATTAGGTCATACTGAGCAACTTTTACTATACGACCAACCCCGAAATCGCGAAAAAAATTTTACTCTCCTATAAAAAAAAATGTCAAGGTCAGACAGCCAAAATGTATGAAACAGCCAATTTATTTTTCGCGATGTCGGGGTCGGTCCCATAGTAAAACTTGCTCAGTAAGACCTATATATTCACCCCGTAAACTAATGCAGGTGACTAAATAAACATCCTGTATTTATTTATGTATGACTCAATTACAATTTGCAGATAATGATTTTATTCTTTAAGTCACTTTTTTTTATAATAAATGACCATATTATTATGCATTAACAACGAAACCAAAAATACTTTATTTGATTTCGCATTATTAATGTGTTTATTGTCAAAACATGTAACTTGTTTTGATGGGATTTCCCAGTTACAATATAATAATCATTATGTACAATTTTTGCTACAAGTCAAATTATCATAAGTCTTTGTATTCAAATGTACGTCGTGCGAAGAATGACCCAAAATTCCGATATGACGTTCAAATAAGTATATTTACAAAATAACGAACCACGTAAGTATATTATTGTTATACAAGTATTTTGTAATTTACCTGTCTAAAAAACTGTCTGGACCTATTAAGTAAGTCGGTCTTCACTAATTAATTAGTTTCACTGGTCAATTGAGTCATCGATAGACTAAGGGGACGGATTCTTACGCGTAAATGAAGTATCAAATAATTTATAAACATTATACAATAGACGTCCGAACAATATAAATCAATATAAGTGGATCGCAAATGAACACTTAAAGCCAACAAAGCTGATTGAAAAGTTACATAAACGCATTTGTTTGTTTACCTACACTCCACAGACAAGCGACGTAACTAACACAAGGATATGTATAAATCAGATCATTGTTAAAGCCAATGATGGATGCGCCAATGCCATTCAGTGTTATAAGACAAGCCCTTGCGTATGGTGACCTCTAAATTACTGTGTTTTACAGCCCCATAGTTAGAAGTAACGCCTAACGCCTTGAGCAATTTAAGCTGGTTGGGTAATTGTTTAAATACCGTATCTTGAGAAATGAAATGACGTTCCATTCCGATCGCTAGGCTGTGTGGAATGTATCGCTAAGGGCAACTTCATTGTCGCCATCGAAGGAGGTATATCGTAACTCGTAAGATCATCGCAACTTCGTATGTTAGGTATGTACAGTCACGATCAGATATATTGGAGGGGCCAAGTTATTCACAAATATCTGAACAACACCTTTACGCCTAGCCTTTCAAAGGTAGCTTACACTAGATAATTTGGGACGGGTACCGCCGTGGCCGGGTGGTCTAGTGATCAGGACGTTAGCCGCGAAAGCTGAAGACGCGATTTCGATTCCCAGACCAGTGGTCTTGGTCACTTTTTCTTTAGTATATGATATCTATTTCAGTTTATATATTATCAAGACATTAAAGTCCATGTTCAGATATTTTTGAGCCCCTTAGCTGCTCTCTTATATCTGATGGCGACTGTATGTACTATCTAATGTCTATACGTGTCGTATCTTCACGGCGGTAGGTATTTATTAGTTAGCACAATGTTTTAATAATGACGGGGCAAATTTCTATACATTGCCTTGGTAAATCCCATACCATAACAGCATAGATATTTTACACGTTGTGGTATTTCTTTAACTCACATATAATTTTAAAAGGTTACATACCTTGGGAAGTTCCCGGATCTATGTTAGGTATTAATAGAATTCTTGCGGTGCTAATTCTAATGTCGAGAAGCATTTCATTGAATAAGTCATAAATCGAACAGCTACAATCCCTTGACTTATCGTCCTCGCTTAGATTTTCCTGTTGGCATTGATCCAAGACCTAAGTCGCATGGCGTATATTAAGGACCTGTTCTCCGAAGGCTCGTTGATTAGACGTCCTATCTGCGTCAATAGAGACAATTGTGCCTCGTTATCTAATAGAAAGATCGTTTTCTTGATTAAGGTACTTCTGGTGTCATCACTTGTTATCAAGTTCTTTGCATACCTACTTTGTTGAGATATTTTATCGCCATTGAATTGTACATTTAATTTACATCAGTTAGGATCTTAGGATGATATGATTGATATGTAACAATATGGACGATGGTACCAACCAACAATAACTGCATCACATTATGGGAATCTAATCTTATACGGCAAATATTTCCATCGGTCAATCTAATCTAAAAATCAAAGTTTACCATATCTACTTGGTAAAATATTACCGAAAATGAAGATTTTTTTTCTAACAAGTCAAAAGTGCACAGGAATGTAGCTGTAATTTATTTATTTAATCGTATAGCGAGCTGTAATGTCAGTGTTACAAATCCAAGTTAAAGTGAAGCAGTGTAAGCTGCCCGTTTCCCAATGTCCAGCAGAACATTCCGGTAACAGGCGACCGACTGTGAGAAAGCACGTAACGAACCACGTTTCATAGTCGTTAAGTTATGTTTAAGGGAATCCTTATCGAGCTATTATATAACCGTTGTGCAAGTGACTATTTTGGAGCCCGTCCATGAGGAAGGCTGGATTTGTGACACTGTTTCATAATGTCCGACTTTGTTCTTTCCCGCAATGCTGTGTGGTAAAAGAACTTTGATGCGCGTCGTAATGTGAACTGTATTGAGTCATCAGTTGTAATCAATTGAATTGTTTAATCGTGTTCTTGTGTTGCCTTTCCAATTACAAATTGGCGTAGTTTGCCATAGTTCTCTTCTCTTGTGCGTAAAAACAATGAATGCGCTTTAACAACATTGTGTACTCACCTACTATGTTTATGTACGTTGGGAACTCATAGGAAAAATTTAATACAACTGGTTGCAACATAAAGTCAAAACTCGTATTCTTGTGTACAGTAGAATGATTCACAATACTTAACACGTAGCAGACGCCGAATGTTAATTGCGATGACCAGGGCACAGGCACTTTACATGACATGATTAACGTATGCGGAGTGAAATATGTACAAAATTCAATGTCGTATTTAATAAAAACAACATGGTTATTTTTTATAAATATTCATGTTTTTTTATAACGTATTTAGCAATGTTAAATGTAAGATAAAGTTTTTTCCAATGCGAGATATTTAACGGCAGTTATGGTACTTTAATGCCATCTGTGTCGAAAACACAAATGTTGGCAATTTCTTTTTAGTTACAATTTTATCTTCCTTAGGAAAACTTTTTTAGGAACCTTCGTATGCTCAATTATCAAACGTTTTGTTACCATGTTGTGCATATAAATCTCATTTAGCATCACTGTTGGGAGCAGGTCAGCCCTTGCAAGCTCTACTACTTAGTTTTTCGTACATGAAATTGGGATATTTGTACTTTTTAGCAACATAACAAAAGGAAGGTTTCTGTATTTATATAAGAACGCTTTTGGCATTTGTATTTTCGTTTTCTAGTGTTTCCATTAATTAATGTTTCCGCAACATTTCAAAATCCTAAAACTAAAGAATAGTTGATATATTAAAATTTTCACAGGTATTTTTAGCCCAATTGATTTTTCCAATGCTATTATTGGTGCAAAGTGATTTCGCTATTTCATTGTTTAGAGCTCTTTATGAAAACGAATGATAGAATTGACAACTATCGTGACATCATTTATTCCTAGTGCTATATAGCAGTTAGAATTGAAGTATACAAAAAAATTTAACATATGTACTCAAATTTTGGCGTGGTCAAGCTTTAGAAATCTCGTGCCGACTCGTATGAATCCGTACAATTAATTAAATTATAGTATTTATAGAAATTATATAACCAAACCTTAATACGATTTATAGCTGCTTTTACATTCTTGGCATCAACATGAACACCTGGATAAATTGGACAAGAAAGAGTTAACATATCTTCATATAGCCAGTGCCAGAAATGCATTACAGCTCGCAATTTGAAATAACATTGCGCAAGTATATCACGTGTCAAGAAAATATTTAGCATGAATATTTCCAAATAATCTGTCTTGAAATAGTGCTGCACTAAAGACGACCAAACGAAAAAACAACCTTTTCGCATCGTTATACCGGATGACATGAAACATCCGTCCATTTCGCCAGTACCATTATATTGATATATTGATGTAAAGATCAGATTACATTTTTTCACAAACACGTTGACTTCTAAAATACCTATATCTGATAGATAGCCGTACATTTTAGCAACGATTATTAAGTGATGCGGGGAAAAAAGCATCCGTATTCAACGATCCAGCTGTGTGAAAAATAGTGAAAATACTTTATCTCATTCTATCACATTTTAGTATGTGCCTGTACAACCATGCAAATGGGCTGGTGTACTTGCAGCACCAAAACACATTTCCTTACAATTTTTGTTGACAAAATTGAATTTTAGTGTTCTACGTTAAAATAGTTATTGGCAATATAAATTATATATTTAGCAGCAATGAACATTCGCAGGATATGTTCCAGTTAAAATAACAGCCATTAGAAATACTCGAGCCACCGACAGGCACAGACGGATCTAGGTTGCTGGGCCTGGTTTTGGAGCCGCACTTGCTACACTGTGGCCGTTTTTGTTCCGCGTTGCGCCGCCGGCCTACATTTTAATAAACGTCGATAAATTCTATTGATAGCGGTAAACTGGTAGGCTGATAGAAAACACGACTATTCCTTTCACAAGAATATTTAAGTTTAGGTCGAATCATTATATAGATCATTTCATTCTCGAAGACGCGTGCTTTATCTCGTCGTGTAGTTAAAGGTCAAATCTGCGCGTCATCATAGATGACACGAACTATATTCAGAATGGATTCCTATAAGAAAAAATGGTGTGCGTCAACTGTCAACGCTTCATGAGAAGGCCCACCGACTTTCGGACGGAGGGATTAGCAGATATATACATTGCTGAAGATCGTGTTCGTTGTGAGATATTTCCACTACATTGTGCACTTATGTACTTCCAAACAGTTCTTCCAGTGGGTTGTGTGTCTCAATATGGTTTTGGTTAAGACGTTCCGATATTGCCATATTTTTGTGCGGTGAGATTTTTGGCAATTCGTGACCTCTTATTTTCTCATAAACAACTTCCATACACATCAGCCACAACTTTGCAAACCCAACGAATATAATCGACCGGATACTTACGTTCGTTGCCGTACACTGCTTCACAGACCTGTTAGTAAAACTTGTAGCTTACCTGAAAAAAAATGAAAAATTTCACATTAACACATTGTTAAAGATATCTAGCTCAAAAATCTTATGTTAAACTGAACACAACCACAACTGAACTGAATTACAACCAGTAATATTATCTAGTAATTTCTAGTTAAATAAAGTTAAGAATGTAAATGTGAAACATTTCACAAGATCTAGGATGGTCTCATCTATTGGCGCCCGATATATAACTTATGAATGGAACTTATGTATGGCCAAGTGGATAGTGACCCTGCCTATGAAGCCGATAGTCCCGGGTTCAAATCCTGGTAAGGGCATTTATTTGTGTGATGACTTGATGAGATTGAACCCTCCGTGGACTGTGGGACTTAGTCAATTTGTGTAATAACGTACTATAATATTTATTTATTATTACGTCGTAGAAGCAAAAAATATGGTATTTATGTATTAACACATTCTAAGTAATCTAATATAACCATCCCTCCGTAATAAAATCAAACATCTTTAGATGCCAAAACTGAATAAACATCTCGGGCTCCATCAAACGGTAATTTATTTAAGAACGAAAGTCAGCAGCTGCACGTCGTTTCTAAGTTTGGTCGGCGCATGTGATGACTATTTACATTTCCGCTAGTATGAATTTTCGCACATACATTTAGACATATTGTGTAAAAAAATACAAATGACGCTACATTTTCACCAAATTTTATGGAGACTGTATAAAAGAGGTGGACAATATTTAAGTAAGTGTATATTTTTTCAATGACCTGTAATTTTTTGTTGACAAATTAAAAATAATAACACAACGAAAATATCATTATTGTACTAAAAAGTGTGATGTAACGGATTTATGTACCCAAGTTTTATACATTCATAATTAATTTAACCTAATCTCTTAGCGTTTTGAGAATAGGTATTAAATATCGCGTAAATACTCCATGTTCCCTTCTACTCACAAATAAAATAAGCACATTGCGATATTAAATTATAGTCTATCGAATGTTTACCGTAGAAAATCACTTCTATGTAACATACATACATTCCACTAAACTATAGCGAATTAAAGCATGACATTAAATTAATATATGAGCAGGTACTGAACACAGTCTGCGATCGTGCATTTCGTATTTGATAATCTAATATCACCGGTATTGCGACATCGTTTACGCATGTTCGTTACGAGAATTATGAATAACGTTTCGAAATAGAAAGCATGTCCAGATTTAGGACTGCGGCAGATCAGATCTGAAACGGCCCGTGTTGCAAAGGGTAAAGCGAGCGGATGCTAGAGGCGAATGCAATTGAACTCATAATGATAGAACTCAGTTTCCATTAAGCTCTAAGGTTGTGGTTATAAACGAAATCCGGAAAGTTATACACCTGAGTAAATATCTCATGTTATAAAATGACAAATGCCCTATATCTAACTGAATTTCATGACAGTAGTTTAATTGAGGCTCGACAAAGTTTTGGTGGTATCTTCAATAAATACCTACTCCTAAAATAAATACCCGTTAAATCATATTAAAGAGTGATTAGTCAGAGTCGTAAAGTCTGGAAATTGGCGAACCTGCAACATAAACAGCGACCAAAATAGATTTGCATAATTGTAAGTAAAATTATCAAATTGTCGTCACAGCATCGTGCGACCGCGAAGGACGATGACAGGCAAATTACGTGAATTACATAAATCTGTAACAAATCTAGGCTCATTTTCAACTTAGAATCCGGGAAGGACAGTTAAGGTAATATCTTATTTTCCGTAACAAAGGTACTAGACAGACGCAACTGGAAATAATTGAGATAATGTTGCTATTAGGCATGCTCCAAACAGAACTGTGTCAATTAAGGTGGATCGGGTGCTAGGCGATGCATAAACGTAGCTGCATTGACTACCTTACGCATGCGAATTTGATTAGTGAATAACAAGATATCTAATAAGAAGAGACTTAGCGTGAGGACATAAAATGTTCAGCCAATACCGAAAACGATGTAAACAAACATTGGCAAGTCACGCATGCATAAACACAGCGATTAGCAGCTGGCAAATCCACACGAATCACACGATACACATCCGTAAAGCTTCCAATTCGCAGTCTGTCGGCGTCCAAGCACCGCTAGCGCCGCGCCGTAAACATGAAAGTCATCCCAATCGCTGCGCGTGCTTGGTCGCTCTAACAAACCAGTATAAAAACGCTCTTCAATTCCACATATTAGTAACGGATTGCGAGTTCATGTCATTCGGGCTCGTGAATACTATAAAATTACACAGACAGTACCGAGAAAAACCCACACGATTCCTGTGTGACGAACACCACGTCAACTTCGTGTAGTCATGCCCTAAGCTGGGTGATGTCGTAGGCGACGCGCGTGCGCGGCATCCATACAGCCTCATCACGCCAATAGGCAATAATCGAAAACGTGGGAGTGACGTAGGCAAAAATCGTTGACCCTGCCAAGTCAGCGGAAGCAGACAATGCATCATAACGCTAAGTATGGTTAAGATAACGTGTCAAGGTGCAGCCAGATTAAATCAAGATAATTGGATAAAGGTAAATAATGATGTTTAGAGAACCATTAGCGGTGTTAAGTAACAGAAACAATATAAATAATAGACAGCTAAAATAATTGAAAATGCTACATTATTCAGTCCTCCTCGCAGTGTGTAACAACAGCAACATCATTTTGCGTATCAGCTCGGGTCGAATGTGCCATGCAAAACCATATACGGGGTGAATGTTGTTTTTGGGTCAGTCAGGGCAGCTACCAGATCCCGTGCTGCTACGAGAAAACAGTCTTAGGAAAAAGTATTCTTTATGGCTCTTTAGTACATCACCTTAAGCTGACCCCTAGGAAACTATTCATACTGGACAGGAATGGAATCGATTGGCATAAAAAATCACATGTGAAAAATAAGTTTTAATTTTCATAGAAATGGTCTGTGAATAGTTTTCCTCGATTTGTGGCTTTCCTTGCCCAAGCATTTTTTTTTTGGTCCCTTACAAGCTTTTGATACTCGAAATGAGATCATCAAAATAAAAGTTTGTCAAAAATGACGTTTTTTCCGCAGCTGAATGTTTATTCCAAAATCTGTAAACGTCAATCTTCATTAATTCGAAATCGAGGGAAGTTCTTCAAATACTGTTTTCACGCAGCAGCACGGGATCTGATAGCTACCCTCACTGACCCAAAACGAAAATCCATCTGTATATCAGAATGCGTTACGTTATACGTGACGACACAGAAAAGCTCGAATACAGGTATGTTGAAATAATACGTCATAGATGACGGGACGAGCCACAAACCGCAATGACATCATCTTCATCATCTGGAAACATTATATACAACGTCAGAGCATATCTAAACGGTGACAAAGAATTTGACAATGAACTTAGCACCGCTTGTACAAACAGATATGTGACTCAGAATAACAATTTTATCGTACTAGAACTTTTTATACACGATGACCACAAATGACTAAAAGACATATCCTATTTAGAAAACATTAATGAAAAGAGCAATCAGGATGTGACATTGACAACAATCTGATATAGTATCAAAGCGAGCAGCGACCCGGAACCGGAGTACGTGCAAACTTGCCTCACCGCCAAGATCCGGGACTTTGAAAAAAGGAATATGGTCAAAACGTGTCTAAGCTAAGCGAATTAAAAAGGAGAACAATATAAATCCAGTATACGCAGTTTATTTCTAAATGCACGACACGCAGACATCGTTAAACTGAAATATAATTTTACCAAAAATGTCTTTATATCTTTTTAGTTTTTTAACGAGTCTGTTAACGTTTGTAATGTTTAAGTCTCCAAAAGGTACGTTAGTAAGCACTCGTTATTCTTGTGTCAACTACTTACAGGAATCGTATTTCTGACATCATATCTAAGTCACCGGAATTAATACAAGCCTTTAAAGGTGACCCATTAAAATTAATGGCTACATCTTCCATGAAGCAAATGCAATCACAAATCGCCATACATGTTCCTCGATAAGATCACTAACATAAACGTAATAGTTTTTTTGTGCTAAGATATCTTAATGATTTTAAAATTACATTACTTAGTATATGATGCAAATACAAATAAGGATACGAAACAAATTATGAAGCCGGAATGAAGGCTCATCAATATTAAAACGTTGGAAATACGTAATAGAAATAGCGTTAGGTACTAAGAAATACAAAGACAATTATATAGAGAACAGAGCAATAGTCAGGTGGATCCTGGTGTACCTAATAACATATTCTGTGGGAACTAATAAATCTGCAGCTGACAAGGACGATCTTATTGTTTTGAATCGTCGAATGTGTGGGGTTTTTACGACGACTGCTGCGTAAATGCTCATTTGCATGATGGAGATGTCGCAATGAAAAATAGAAACACGAGGAACAATTATAATTATACCTTCGTTTTGAACAACGGTTTATACTTTACAGAAGGTATTACGTGACCGCACGAAAACCACAAATTCCGTTGGCTTTTTTTCTGACTACGGCAAATCCAAAAAGGAAGTTTCGATTTCAGTAGTCTATAGATAATTTGGATGTTCGTGAAATGATTATGTGTTTCCCACCGTAGCGTCGAAATTACTTAGCCATTTTTATTGAATGATATACTCAACAAACGCTTAACTTTTAACCGATTTTTAAAAAGGAGGGGAATACTATTAATATTACAGATTTTTTTTACTTGTAAAAATAATAAAAGCAAATGACTTAATTAAAAATAAGCAGAAGCTTAAGGAACAATTAATCAGGATACAAAGACAGGGTTAATAATACATAAGGCCCTTTTAGGAACTCATATATTTACGTCCAGATTTCTAGGTAATTCATGCAAAATTAATGTTTGTTACCAATTGCGGACGAAGGACCGTGAATCACGGCGCCGCGGCAGGTGTCCTTTTACGGACTCATCGTCTCGCCCACAATTCAACATAGTAATTTGTCGATTCGATGCGCATATTTCGTTACTCATTCTAGCAGTTCGAGACGCTCGTTTACAATTACACAAGACAAATCGTTTGCAGTTTGGAAGCGGAAGTGGTCAAGTGAATAAGAGTATTGCTGAGAAGCCTATTGAAATTAGAGGTCGTGAAACTGAACAGGATGTGGTTGAAAAGTTTTGGAAAAATATGTTTCCATGATGTAACTGAAACCACACGAAACCTAACAGCATTGGTTAAATCAAAATATACGCAAAATCTTATGAGGAAATCCAACTATAAATAAATCTGTGCTTTTGCCCTGGAAGTCTTCCTGTCTTGTACGTGTGTACATCATCCTTTGGCAACCTGCACGTCTATTGTTAGACAGATTATACAGGATTTCACTAAGGGCAAGATCGATCGTGACATACATATTCATCGTACGCGTTTGCCGGATGCTAATGTGTCGTTAATCCGAGGGCAATACCCATTGGAGAGCATTCTAAATTGATCGAGACGTATTCGTCAATTGTAAGGCCATTAAAAACAACAAAAATATTAAAGATGGAACGGCAATTAGAGAAACAATTCACAACGCTTTTGAATAATTACAAGAGCGTGAAAGTTGTCTAACAATTAAAAATTATAGTAGGTCACAGAGTTATTTTTCTTTATCAAGTATTTAAGAATAAGGCAATCATACTTCAACATTAGTAATTGTAGGTACGGTCAGGTAAATTGTTTGCTTAACACCCCTGCATACATATTTGTATCCAGGGGTACTAAGCTAATCTGTTTGCAGACTGTACATATAGGTAAAAAAGAAATAGTTGCGCCAATTTTATCACCAATAGAAATATTGAATTTCACGCCTTTCTCTAGTCTAATGGCACTAATAACCAGCTAAACTGTATTTTTACGGATAATAAGCTGCTGACACACGTAACATAAAAAAAATCCAAGTATATAAATATGAGTAAAGACCAGGAAGCTTTTCTTTCAACAACATTACGTATAGCAGATACACGTCAAGCTTTACCATTAACAAGGCGATTACTATTAAGATAAGTGTCGTTTTAGCCACTTCAAACCGTACGTGGTAATCAGCGGGCCGTTTGCAGCGCAAAATGTTCTATGCTCATTAAATATAAATACAGTGCTCGCGTTTAATATGATGTTTGCGCACGTGTTATGGCACAAATATGTGTAAAGATATACGTAGTGCTTACTTAAGATAACCACACTAAAGTCTTCTTAAACAATCGAGTTTCAGAACCTATACTCTTGTATGCCATTTTGCTCATTCATGCATATTTAATGTGTTAAATTATTAATTTCTCCTTATTTGGGGAATTTAAGAATACTTGAAGATAGCATCAAAGCAAATTGAAGCTGATTAAATCAAACACGAAAAATAATAACTGGTTCCTACATAATTTGGAAATGATGCTGTAATGACCGCATACCATAATATTGGTCACGTTGTAAAAAACAAAGAGCCAATGAATATATCCAATCTTCTTATAACAGACAACTTCCTACGTTCCTAAGCCCATGTTCGGGTAATTTTCTGAACCTGCAATTATATAATGACGTGTCAAAACAAAGTTTTAATTACAGTTAAATCAAAATGAACGAGCCAGGCCTTGTCAGCCCATGGGCGCAAAATGACTTCGTACAAAATGTGCGTGTAGAAAACTAGCACACTTCACCGCAATTATATGCCGTATCAATCAGTCCTAAGGTTACGTTTGCAAAAACTTTTTATATTAATTTACGTCTTTATTACTTTGATCCTATGTCGGTACCTGCTTTGATCAGATGGGGGCGTATAGGAAAATCATAATGAGTTGAGATTTCATTGCCATGTTTCATTTTGAAATATTAATTATGTACTTCACAACAATCACTGCAATATAAATTGCAGTGAGTTAAGCTAAAGCGCATACGTAAGGAATGTACGTCGACGTTGGTGGTGCCGTCCTACAGAAATCGTAATTATATGGGTTTAGATTTAGATAACTTGATATGACTTTATTATTAGGATAATATTCTTAGTAGGCATAAAAGCAAGCCACTGAGAAATAAATTCTAGGGAGGGTCCAAGGGAGGTATCCTTCTACAATTGTAACGTCGACGAAATAATTTCCACATTTTAGCAACATGGAATCGTTGAGGCTTTGGAAAAGGAAGTACCTACTTATTAGTCGCATGTTTGAATAATTCTCAGTTGTATTTAAATTGCAAACTGCATTTTAATACGGAATCTTGGCAGGACTCGCTGGCGCTGGCATAAAAAAGCATCCGTCTTTACAACAAACAAACGTACCTATTAAAGTCATTCGAGTTATAACGAGTTTGTATTACTTTGTATACCTATAGACTTTTGATGTAATTGAAATATAGCATTTTCAAATTTAATTTACCTCAAGTTGCAACGTTCTAGAGATGTTTTCATTATGCATTGACGTATGGTTGAGATCATAGTGGTATAATTACGATATTTATAAGATTATTAAGAAATCCCCGCTTGGGGGGTATGGTTTTTCTTTCATCCGGGTATTTACATACCAAGCTAAATGTTTTATTTACTTATTTTCTATTCGATTATTTTTCCGCAGTTTGTTTATTTTGATGACGGAATTGAATATCGAACCGAAAATGTTAGATTACATGCAAATTGGATTAAATATATCTCTCGTTACTTTTGATTATAGTGTTGCATTTTTGCAGGACAAAAGAATGTTAAGGATGAATGTTGATGGAAGGAGAGCGGATGGTATAGCCAAAAAAACGATGGATGTATTGTGTGAAAGAGGATATGAGAAAGAAAGGAGTGAGTACTGAGGTGACGAAAGATAAGATGTTGTGCCGCGCCACATAACGTGGGATAAGGGCAGGAAGAAGACTCGTAAGCAGCTACCTGGTAAGTGGTAACCTGTTTTACAGATTAGTATGTACATAGTTCCATACAATGTTGTCGTATTTACTTACAGCATGCGATGCTATTTTAAGGACCCAAACCTTTTTTTTTATAGTCTTTTTGGATATATTTTTTTCGAGAATTTTTCTGCTCAATAGGTACACCACGACCGAGGTTTAAATCCACAATTGTTGACCACCACACAGATATAAAGATTTAAATACCTAATAGCGTTCTCAGTGTTAGACAATAGATGTGGAACTAGAATGCAACCCTTTCCCGCGCAAAAAGGGGAGCGGCTAAGTTATTCGCAGCAGTCGCGACACAATGTGCGTGCATTTCTCAATTAACCGGCATCGAGCCTGTCGCAGGAATTCGTTATAAATAGAGCGACTAATACCGACAACTGAACGGAAACCTTTAGGCGAGTACTCAAGTGGTCGCATTCATCTAGAAACGAAGCGTGTGTTCTAGTTATTTGATTGCAATGAATTCGTATGCAGTGTAAATTTTCTCATAAATATTTCCTAGTACCTATAAATAAATAAGTATTTTCATTTTAATTACATTTCATATTTAGGTAAATACACGGATATGAATACTTTAGAATATGAACGTCAAAGTGCAAGAGTATCGTCAGACTTTTCGGGAGAAAATCCATGAATACAATCAATACTTGTATATTGTCGTAAAATTCGCACGTACTGAATTTGTTAACACGGGCATTTTTCTTTAGAACCAGTTCTATTTACAGCAGAAAAAGATAAAACCAATAAGAATTTATATCTCAAGTCATTTGTTTTCGTTACATATTCCGAACAAATTTATCGGACTCACATTGCTGCTTGCATACCAAGTCCCTTGAACTGAGTTCAAAATGAGAAAGACTAACAATTCACAAAGCTATGCCATTAAACCGTTTTACGTAAATATTTGCAATTCAAAGGGTCCATTTTGTGTCCAGTATAAATGTGAATGTAGGTGCTCATAGCCCAATGACTGGCACTGTACTAGAGAGATAATAGACAAGGGAGCCACGGCTTGTGAATAGATAAAAACAGCTGGCGGCGCCGGCGCCGCGTGCGCATGCCATGGACACAATGCGCTAGCGCATATCATGCGTGTGGTCAGCATAATACATATAGAACTAAATTTACTTTCAGAATTTAAGTACGCTTTTGGTAGTACCCAACTGACTACAAGATGTGAATTACTGTAAAGTGTAAGTAGCCGTAGTATAAAGACTGTTGTCTTATGTTTTTGTCTAATTTTCCTGAATGTTGCTACGTAGTATCCTTATCAGTCGCCAAATACGAGTAGATATTTCAGAATGTTGTTGTTCTATTACAGAAAAATTTATCTATTCATAAGTAATCCTAATAAGCAGTTTGTAAACATTGTCAGTCATCGAATTGCGTTTTTTTTTTCATGAATATGTTTACATCAACGAGATAATCAACTATTCAATCAAACAAAGAAACAAAAACTGATTGACTACGATGTCACACGTGAGTAGCCACCGCCGAAGCGTAAACTTGCTGACCATACGAAAAGTCATGGAAATTTCGAATTCAACCACAAATATAAATCCTATTCTAAAACGGATAAGGTGTGAAATCGATTGTCAGTATAGTCGTCAATTAATTAGCGATGCCGTACGCAAGATGCGCCGGAGTCTCGGTATGCGTACGCATTTTCAGCAAATTAAAAGTATGTTAAAAGTCTACACGATTTGCATACAGACGGCTAATGCATGCCAGACGATATTTATCTGCATTCATATGGTAATTTTATTAAAAATAGGCCCTTAAAAGCATACAATCTTGCTTTTTAAGTACCTACTATAAGCCATAACTAGAGAGACTTAATAGTATGTCTCTGGAGAAATTTGCTTTAACAGATTGACAATTAAAAATAACACGTGTGAATTTTTACTACGAGTATTTTGTCACAGATTATGTGATATTATGCAACATGTTCTCTGGAAGGCATAGAACATTTAACATGTGCGATAAGATCGCATGTCGTTAGGATTGCAAGTATGTAAAGGGTTACATATTTGCAATCGTAAATGTTGTGCCCTATTACAATTCAGCGAACAAATACATATTCATCAGACAAGCTTCATAAACTATTTTAATTAGTACGGACCATTAAAAATGATCACACTTAATTCCATCTAGAAAATAGCTTTTAACAGCTAGTATTTGTGGGGTCATAAAACGTTACAAGGAGACTCTATGAGCTGACAGGAAAACACAAACTAATCGGAGGTCTGGGACAAATAACAAGATTTTGGGAAAAAAGACCTAAGGTCGCTCAAACAAAATTCAGAACGGTCTAGTTACGATTTATCCCAAAAAATCAAAGAAACTTCTAGAAAGATAAAGATGATTCACCTCAGAGGTGGCTATAAGAGCTATCGAGCAATAAAACAGCCAAATCGGACTGTTAAACAGATCCGACAAGCTAAAACACTAGCTCGACTATTGTACGACCCAGTATTGACAGAATTCGAAGGTTGCTTGTAGTTGGACGACAAGACGTATGTAAAACTCGATTTTAATCAACTACTCGGTTCGAAGTTTTATATGGCCAATAATAGAGGTCATTTACCCGAAAAATATAAGTTCGTGAAACTTGACAAGTTCGCAAAAAAACATATGATATGGCAAGGAATTTATAATTGCGGCTGTAAGACGAAAAGTTTTATAACATAGTCAACAATGAAGTCGGACCTTTATATTAAAGAGTGCTTAGAGAAATGAGTATTGGCATTTATTAGATCCCATAACGGTCCTATGAAATGTTGGCCAGATTTAGCCAGCTGCCACTACTCAAAAAAAGTTTTGGCATGGTATGCTAATAATCAGGCCAATTACATACCCCGCGAGATGAATCCTTCGAATTGTCCCCAATTTCAATCTATCAAATACTATTGGGCAATCATGAAATAAAATTAAATAAGACTAGTCAAATTGACCAGGGTATCAATTCATTGCGATCTACAAGAAATCAACACGCCAAAAATGTCGACAAAAGTGTTGTGCAGAAAATGACGGGGGTCCATTATGAAAACAGTTCGTAATTATTAACATAACAGAGATTTTTTTTTTTAATTTATACATATTTGAAAGCTAAATACATTACTATTTAAAATTCACCATTCATAACTTTCTTATTTTATTAACTTAAAAAAATAACAATCTTCTAGTGCGTACCAATTCTATATGAACTATGCTTTATAATTAGTTTTGGAATGACGGCCACCGTTTTGAATTCGTGTTTGATCGTAAGAGGTAGTTCTAAAACTCGATTGTTGGATGTGGAAATAGTGAATATTTACTCACAGAGCACGCGACCATCGCTATCGCTGATAGGACGCGTTTACACTCACTGTATTTAGTATAAACTGCGGATACTCGAAAAACATGAACTGAACCTCGCTTTCATATCAGTCGTGTAAAAAAAGGAAGGCATAGAGTTAATGGAAACAATAATTTCTAAGTAGGTATAATTAACTAAACAAAATCAAACACGTTTTCAGGCCCACGTGTTTAGTGCACATTATCTTTGACGTGGGCAATTAACCAAACTGAATTAATTATACATAAATTAAAACGTCCAGAAATAGGTACGTAATACTAATTTTGACGTGTGAAATTGTCAATCAAGTTCACATGTTATTATTAAGGTTTACGGAGTAGAAATCGGTATATGTCATTATTTAATATCGGGCTTCCTCTCTCTGATGATGAAATGAGATTTGCGTGACAGCTTATTTTTATTTGGCGTCAGGATAATAATTTTTCACTACCGGCAGACCAACAATGTAAAAACTTAAGATCATCTGAATAAGAAAGCAATCTTTGGCTGGACCTAAAAAGGTAGAATTGTACGTATTTTCATGTTATTTTGAAGGTGTACACAGTACAAATCGATATGTCATTAATAATAGGATCCTTTTCTCAAAATGAGATCTGCGTGCCAGTTGGGGTACTATTTTTTCACCACCAGCAGTCCAACATTGAACAAACTTTGAACATAATCTGGATCATCCCATCACCTCCATCATTTTGGGGTTTTTTTTTAATATACTACGTCGGTGGCAAACAAGCATACGGCCCGCCTGATGGTAAGCAGTCTCCGTAGCCTATGTACGCCTGCAACTCCAGAGGAGTTACATGCGCGTTGCCGACCCTAAACCCGCCCCCCTCGTTGAGCTCTGGCAACCTTACTCACCGGCAGAAACACAACACTATGAGTAGGGTCTAGTGTTATTTGGCTGCTGTTTTCTGTAAGGTGGAGGTACTTCCCCAGTTGGGCTCTGCTCTAGATCTGGAATGTCATCCACTGGCTGTGCCCTACCACACAAAGCGAGATGACATTCACAATGCCCATACCTCTCTTTTGGACGTAGTTTAAGGACGTACCCGGGTCCGGGTATAAGAAAGGCGGCTTTGTCTGGAACTAAAAGACCTGAGTCGCTTCCTGTCTAGTTACTACTGTTACTAGTGACCAGGAATGACCACGGGCCAACATGACCCACTAAATACACATAAAACAATCGTATCTATTAGGTAAGTGAAAAGTCGTCGTTACATGACGTAACGGAGCCGATAGATCGTAACAAAACAGCACGCGATGTTGGTGTTGCATCAAAACTAGATAAACGAGATGATGGAGTTGATAAAAAAACGCTCAATAAAAATATCTACTAATAGTTAGTGACTGTTTGTTTGTATGAGCAAACTGCGATACGTATAATTAGTTTATTATAACATCGCTTAAGCTTGTGTATTACTGACGAAAGACAGAGTACTATAAATACAGTAAGGCAGGTATAATATAATATTTTATAACATAATAAACAATGGTTATAATAGAAGAATGTTGACAAAAACTACATGGAATCATAATAACTAATATGAAAATGAATAACTATAAAAAAAAAAATTAATAGTGTTTTTAAGGAACAAGGTAGCAACTAGGAAGAGCAGGTAAATCAGAGATTTCAAAAGAAGAAGAGAAGTCAAATAATTGCGATATTTTGAAAACTTTTCACGAAATAATTTGGAGAATATGATGCCATTAGATCAGGTACATCCGAATGTACACTTACGTCCAAAACAACTTTCAATAATGACATGTAGCTGTAGGTGTGTAATAGTTAATTATCGTGTCTCATAAGTCAATTTGAACACTCGGAAAGTATATTGTTTATTGTTATGAAAGTCACTGAAAATAAACAGCCATCTTTCAGCAAAATAATTACAACAGTAAAACGGTTTGGTCACTTGTGATTGGCGACAAATGGTGATTGTTGGTGTGGTTAGTTAAGGTACATCCACAACGTGGATAAGCTCAGACATTGAGGTCTCATGAGGGATAATTATATTTAATGTTACCTATGACAAAACTAGAAAATATTCAAACATACGCCTGAAAGTTTAGTTAGTAGAAGCTTCCAGAGCTCTACATCAACATGCCTAAGCTAATCATAATACCATTCTTATCTGTTAACGCTTTCTGAGAAATGGTTCACTCGTGTAATTGTCACATTAAGGTATCGATGGCGATGTTCATTAGAAATTTACTTAATTGCTGGCTCTCACGCGATGCATACAGGAAAAGGTTCAAATATATTATAATCTTTTGTAACATGTGTTCGAAGATCTATTACGTCAGAATATAACCCGCCAGTCAAATGTTATAATTCCCGGGCCGTGGATAGAACGAGAAGTAATGCGTTTATCTACAGAACACTTGCAATGGATTACTTAAATTCATTTATATTTACGCTTTCCTTTAAAAAAACATCCTATTGCTGCATTTAGGAAATATGAGCAAAGGGCGGGAACGTACAATAAGAACATCAGTCAGAAAGGCATGACGTTCAATATCCAAACTTCAATACAATACGAGCCCCATCCTGAAACAGAAGGAAAAAAACGCTTAAAGGAGTTTTTCTCAACTCCAATATCTGAGACACCATTGACAAACAACAAAAATGAACAATATTCTCACAGACGAAACCGCAGGCCACAACCTAAAGCACAATAAGACAGACACATCCGTCAGCGAGGAATGTTTAATGTCCATTGTTGGTGTGGCTGGTAATTATATTCGTATTAAAACTGTATCTCGTAAATAAGTCGATTTAGTTAAGAAAGGTGCTAGGCTATCATTAATCAGTGGCGAGATATAATCATTGTCTTTAGACAGCATTAGGCAATAGTTTAAGACAACGTTTAATAGAGATAGATACTCAACACTAAGCGGTTGAGTGTGAAAAAGATGTATTGATATTAATGAGATTTGAGTACCGTGGAAGAACATCAGGATTCTACTTTTTACCCAGGGATTCTACAAGGGGATGACGTGGTAAATTAACAATCATCTGCAATTTCTTTTGTCTCAGAAATTGTAATTTCTCTTGAGTAAATTTAATAAACTTATTTTACATTTTTGAGTGTATATGTAAGATACATATATTAAGGGAAAGGAATCATACGCATAGGAGGAAACGAAAACAACCTCAATATATTGTAATGAAGAGATAGAAAAGAATATTTTGTAGATACGAATGCATGCGTATGTACTTTAATACAAGACAATTGACAGACAAATGTAGAAACGATCTCACAATGCAAACAAAAGGACAATTTGTTCGCAAGTGTCAAAGAGCAAATAAGAAATTTAGCAGACAATTACCATTTAAGAGATACTCAATTAAGCGTAAAAGTTGCGAAATAACGACGCTGTAAGAGTTGCGAACATTGTGTGACGATTGTCACCGGGTGAAATTTCTCGGCAGTATGTTGTGACGGGGAAAGCGTAAAAACTGTCATAATGAAGTGCCTTCTCAGCTGTTTAACTAACTGCCAATATAAAGATGATTAATGGTGTGTAAATTTGTTTTGTACTGCCGCTATGAAGAATATTGCCTCGTGATAAATGATACGTTTTTATAACCTACTGTTTCAGTTATAACGAATGTATATGCTAGAAATCTACGAATTACAATTTAGTATTTACTTTTCGTTTGGCAATTGCAGAATTTGTGATCACTTTTAGTTGAAATAATGTTACTTACATCTTATATCCTGTTCTTTTAGAGAGGCATGTAATGTTAATTTGTTGATTGTTTACATTAATTAAAATACCAAAAAGAGTAACATTAAAAGTAACGTTTATTCAACTTGTTTTGAAACTAATTCTTGTCTTGATTCTGACAAACATTAAAACTCTACTTGGTCTCATTTAAAAATACATCCACATCCATACATATCCGAATAGAAAACAAGACAATAAAAATTATTTTTAGTATTTTGACACAACACATTCACTGCTAGGGCGAGCTACGCGCTACGAGTGTAGCCGATAACCATATTTTCCGCCTCGTATCGAAAAGCGCCTACGAACAGAGAACTCGCCTAGCGGGTCGCTGGCAGTAAATGTGTGATAAAACCTCGTGAGTTTGTGAGCATAATCAGAGGCACGTAAAAAAACGACAAATTGTAAACAAGTCAGGTCATTAGCCATGTCAGGAACTGTCAAAACCAACATCGAATTGCGTCTCAAGGTCGTTACAAATTTTAAAGTACCTATACCTCACTAAATAGGCAGGGGCGGATTAAGAAGGCGCGGGGCCCTTAGCACAATAGCTCGCGGGGCCCCCCTGGTTTGAAAAAAAAAATGATTAAGTGCGAGTCGGATTCGCACCCCGAGGATTCAGTACCATCACAACATTTTTACGATGTCTTAATTTTTGTCCACTCGTTCTCTATTAGTTTTTAACATGTTATGCAGTGTATTTTTTAGGGTTTCGTAGTCACCTAGAAACTCTTATATAAGCAGTTTCACCATGTCCGTCTGTCCGAGGGTTTGCTCCGTGATCTTTAGTGCTAGATAGCTGTAATTTGGCATGGATACATAAATCATGCATTGCGACAGAACGGGTAAAATAAAAACTATAAAAAAAATTAGGATACCTCTCGTACAAAATGTTTTTACTTTGATATTTTTTTGCTTTGACCCTGTAGTGTGGCGTATGGTTGGATAAGCTCTTTCGAAACGAATAATGGTCTCCAAAAACCTTTTTTTAAATAAAGTTATTATTTTCGGAAATAATCGCTCCGAAAGAAAAAAAAATGTAGGGAGGAATTTCGATCTTTTTATTTTTTTACTAATACATTTTAAAAGAGCCTAATCTTAATGAAGTTGTGTTATTTTCGATTTTGCCAAATTTTGACAAATGGTCAAAAAAATAGTTTGCAGATGGTTTGCAGGTTTTGAAAACAACTTACGAGTATTACAAGTTAAAGCATGTAGGGATACTGTTTAACATCAAGATTATTAAGTTTAATAAAAGCTTGTAAAAATAGGTGAAAAGTGAGTCAGACCTAAGAAGTGGGAACTAATGGCTAAGTGAGCCAAAAAACAAGCCCGAAGGCTGAGCCCCACGAGCTGAATATCCGGACCGATCGGACCACCCGATTTCGTAGCGTTCCCGTGCGAAACCGAAGGCCAAGCTGCAGGAAAGCAGAGTCTAGAATGAAATCAATGCCAGAGTGTGAACGAGGCCGTAGGCCGAGCTCCGTATAAGGGTGGAGGCCCGGAGCGTTCAATCACGGCGCGCCACCATGCAAAGACTGAATTGTAGGAGAACAGAGTTTGGAATTGATCTCGGCTTGCCTGCTGCTCGGCCTTAGTTCTTGCTCGAAAGTGCGACTTGCTGGGATGCTTTGTGTATCGGGCCCTATGTAGGGCTTTACATCCGGCTTATGCGAATGCAAAGCCCTGCATAGAGGCCCCGCTGTTTTCTTTTTATAACATTTTGACAATTAGATCATATGTATCACGGCTTTGCAGCAACTCGGCATATTTTGGGCCCGGCCAGCCGTAGAGGAGCGCGTCCTTTGGCCTACTACGGGCTCAAAGCTGATCATCATTAGGCATTAGCTGTAAGGTGCAATTTGTTATTTGAAATAATAATTAGTAAATAAATCATCCTTCCTTGCTTTTCACTAATATGTTTTTAAACACAGTATCTTCTTTTGTTCGTTTCCGAGCTCTGCTGTTTCCTGCAGCTTAGCCATGCACAAAAGTTTGCACCTTCCCTAACACTCTGCACCTTCGGTATTATGCTAAACTCTGCTCTAGGTCTTTGCGTAAGCCTAAAAAAATCTTTAAATTTGGTATCGTTGTAAAGAAAAATAGACAGGATAATAACAATTAATAATAATTGATCAATATTGTTACTGAGTTACGAAAAAAAATACATTGTAAATAAAATGTGGTGGTACAGGATCCGCGGAGTGCGAGTTCTACTTGGCCGGTTCCGCGTGCCGAAATCGCATGGTCAGGGTCGGAGCGCGGGGCCCCCCTTAGGCGCGGGGCCCTTAGCATATGCTTTTTCTGCTGTTCGGTTAATCCGCCACTGTAAATAGGTACTCTAATCCAAACCGCACTCGGCAGATGCTGTTAAGCGAAATCACGATTCCAGTGTTTCGTATTGAATTGTAGTTTCACTTTTGTGCTAGGCTAGACGCAGAAGAAAGCTGTCAACTGGCGCGAGACAGTGTCATACAAATAGTATCATAGTCTCATAATAAATTTAAGTCACATTGTGGCAATATAAACTTGCAAATACACATACAAAACATAGTATTATGTAAAATCTCAGGACATTATATTTATGACATCAACGATACAAATCATTATACCTATGACCAATCTAATCGCAATTAAATACAAGACGCAAGTAAATTACCTGAGGTAAATGTTATCAGAGAAGTCAATTACAGTGCATTTAAGTTAATACGTCGAAGGCACGTCATAATAGGTGTCTACAATAATTGATAGTGTATATACCGACCTACCTCAAGATTTGCCACCATTAGCATAAATGCAACTTTTTTTTTGAAGACCGTTCAAACCCATGCAATGTTTAATTAACTCAACGAGGCAGAGCGTGTGAAAACTTCAACGCGCCGGATGTTTCTATGCAAAACGCCGAACATTACCATTGCTAGCCTCAAGGAACCACCAATGTATCTGTGATTTCAAGATTCATAACCACTATGCGTAAACTAAACAGTATTTACACCAGTTCGCTTGAGCGTTTAACTCGCCTAGGCTTGGTAAGTCGTAGTAATCAACACCGCAGTTCTATTGTATGCGGATTTTTTAAACGACGTCCAATGAAGTTGATTGTGACGCACTAAGAAATCTGCTTATTTACATGTAAAACAAAACCTTTTATGTAATGTTATTGTACTAACGGCTTAGAACCTAGGCTAACACTAACACGACAGCTTTTTGTCTCTATCCGCTTATATATGCAGTTTGTTAGCTAACCACACGCAAGATAATACGCCCTGTTTAGCAAAACGATATAGCATCTTGCATATCGCATAAACAAAAGGTATTTATAAGGCGTTGGCAATGCTTAAATTCCTCATAAAATATGGCACGATATATTTTGTTGCGACAACAAAACAACAATATAATATCGATCGTTCATAGTGTTCGGACATCCAGGAGATACTATCGTCTGTCCGTCAAACAAGTGGGTTGATGAGTTAGGCAACAATATTAATAAGTAAAACGAGACCAGTAGATGACGTGGCCCGGATAAGTAGGTGCAGATGCTTAAAACAAAGATACAAGATAGACACTCGATGTTGCGTTTGCAGTAAATTACATGGTAAATTATAATTAGAGAACAATTAAAGATATCAAAATTAGTCTTGATATCCAATTTGGAGCAAATAGAAAGAACTACTTAACATTTTTATAATAAACAGTTTTCAACCTGTTTTCATCATCTTCTGGTGACCTTAACAAGGTTGTTAGTTCATTTTGGGGGTGCCACGCTGCATAGTGCATATTGCTTATCTTGGTGGTAGTAGATTTATCTAATTGCACTTTAATGTTATTAGTGTTATTACCGTAATTAGTTGGCAATATACCTATTCTAGAACTCGATTGATTACCCACTGCTGTGTAATAAAAGCGATCTGCCATTTAAAATAACATTAATAATTTCATGCTTAAAAGCTTTGATGTTTTTTTTGATAACACAAACGACTCAATTAAAAAAGGTAATGTTTCTGCGCATCTTCAGTTTTTTTGTAAGTATCATAATTAAGTGGGAATATCAGTCTTAGCGATGTTAGGTTTTTCCTGTCTATGGTGTATAGTTTTTTGCATACACCATAGACGGGAAAAATATATTGTCTCGATATTATCTCCGATTGTAAATAACATAATAAATAACAATTGACTAAAAAGGAGAAGAGATTCAAACAAATTACTATTGTATTGAATTGTGCATTACTCATGTAAAAGTTAAGACTAAAGTTGTTTTAAATATGGATAGTGCAGTCTAATAATATATCAACATACATTTAAAACTTTCGCATTTTGAACACATATTGTATTATATTTATAACCGGACCTCGACCAGTAAAACTTGTGTCGAAACGTCGGTAAATAAAGGTAACAAAATCGATTCGCGATAGAGCCGGTTATCAATATGATTTAACATGAACATACAATTCATTTTCCGCAACGTTGATATATTTAAGATAGCTTTAACTTTTTGTTTGACAGGAGAGAAGATATTGACCTACTTTAGTAATTACTAAGAGACAAAGTGATATACTAATGTCCGGTACTGTGGTACAGTCAAGTGTAAAAATATGGGTGTACACATCTTACTCAAAAATACGTCCTATAGCATCTTATTCCAATGTAATAAGAGCTAGTACCATATGAGACGATTCTTTCGATACATATATTTGCACTTGACTGTACACATCGGACTGAAGATAAGAATACGCAATGTAATTAACGAAACGTTTTAAAAGAGTTAATTAAAAAGAGATTTGAATATTTGAGATAACTTAAGCTATGGATAATTTTATAAACGGAACGAAAAGAATATTTCCACAGAAACATTTAAAACAATGCGGAAGAACTAAGAAAGTTTTCCCACGATTATTGCGTAAAAATTCGGTGTACAAATTAAAATAAGTAAGCGACAATAGCATAGTATTGTTTACATAATACACAATACAAACAGTAATATTGCGCAATTTCTTGCGCAACTTTAAACTGGTTGATTAGGTAAACAAGTCATTGAAGTCGTCTAAATTACGATGTTTTAAAAATCAATAATTAGCTGTGCACGCCATGCGAAATAGTAAGATGCACCCACCACGTTGGTCATACATATTGTAACACGGTGTGACAATATGTGGCTTCTATCAGAGAAAGGTCCTTATGTATATGGAGCATAAGGACCTATTAGGCATGTAACGCCATATATATTAATCAAAATAGCCTACACATTTTGGTTGAGAATTAAAGCCAATGCGTCAGTTAAGGATAATTGTAAAAAAGCGATATGTATACAATTACATTACCAAAATGACATTTCGTCAAGAACGAATAACCTGTGAAACTTTGCAAAAAATCTCTATTGTCAAATAAGATCTGTGGATACCAGTTTCAAATTACTACTTATAACATGGATTTGCTATTATAAAATTAACTGTAATACATTTGTCACCCTCTAAAAATAAAGAATTGAAGAATGAACTTTTCGTCATATTGTATTATAGCTTGGCAACGAACATACGTATTCTCGGAGACAATAAAAATCAATCACAAAACAAGTGAACGTGTTATGACTCAAAACTTTTCGGAATGATAAATATAGAGTGATGAGATCGTTGCAGACTTGTCTTGGTTCTCACTCTAGAATGATTGTCCTTAGTGTCATGACATTTGACAGATGTCAGGGACATATTAAACAAAAATAAGGTTTTGTTATTGTGCAATGAAAACGTCATCGACATGACAGTTATTTTGCAATCTTTGCATATTTGATTGTGCAGTTTCATCGAAACTCCATATACTTTCAGATCCTCCGACTACTAGAACAGAGTTCGAAACTGAGCTAGCAAGATTGATATTATGATATGATATGAGAAGTAAATACAATTAACATTGTATACATACCAGTAGATAAGGCATTCATAGAATTCGATATACACCGGTTTTCCTCTTACTAACGAATAACACCTGAAGGAAAAATTATAAAACAACAACGCCACAGATGTAAATGGCACGAAATAATAGTAGAGGTACAAATACACATAAATAAAAAAACTAGAAAGAGGCTCCACATTTTCAAGTCGATTAAAAAGAAACTAGTTTCCCTATGAGCCATACAACTCGTTTGAAGCAATTTGCCCTCGTCGATCGATGCACGACCTTGCAAGGTCATGCGCAGCCAGGCGTTGCGCTTGCGATGCAGTATGCTAATCTTCTTTAAATACCATCGCGAAACCTGTTGCACGGTTAAATACTAAATAGTATATATTTAAACCCTATCACCTGTACTAAATGTATTTTATACCTATGATGACGAAATAATAAATGAATAAAAAATATATCGTCGCCTAGTACCCATAGTACAAGCTTTGCTTATTTTGGGTCTAGGTCGATCTGAATAAGATTGTCCCTAAATATTCATTTATTTATTTAATACGCAACCACTGTAATGCCGCAGTTTTTGACAAACCTCAACTCCCTTTCGCAATGCACCTGCTAGCCTGCTACACCTACACGGCCGCTCAATGCACTTCTGCACCGACAGGTTGCTAAGTTGCGATTGCCCAACGCCGATCATTGTGAGAATAGCTTTATTCATTGTGCATAAACACATTCAATTCATGCATCAAATAAATGCTACTCTATTGTTTGGTTTGTGCGAATGTTGATTTCAATTTAGTAACTTCGTTAAGTTCACAGTGTGGAATAATGGAATAATTTATAGATTGCAAATTGGCCCAGAGTTTCGTACCGCCCCGAAGTATTTTACACCCTTTAGTACAAGCACTTAGTACAACAACGTGCCGGTATTAAAAAAAGTGTATCTTTGAAATTTAACATCCTTTAGTACAAGCACTTATATGTATAGTAGGTACAGTACAGAACAGTAGCGTGCCGGTACTAGAATTGAAAAAAAAAAAACATCTTATATTGTCTTTAAAATTGGGAAACCTGAATATTTCTAATGTGGTTGGTTCCTCGCAATGTTTGCAAACCCCTGAACTAAATGTAGGTAAGTCAATGAACATTTAAAGTAAGAATAATTGCTCATAAAAGCATAATTAGAAATTTTGTAACATTTGCATAAACATGTCAGCATGCTTTTAGTATTTACGACAATTAAGCAATTGTATCAATAAACTAGATGAGAGATAGAGTACTAGAGCTGTCACAAACGTCACTAATACCTCGAAAACCACAATATTGGTTGAGCTTACATTTAACGTCTTTGTATTTGTTAAGGTCCAGTTGCCATCGCATATATCGGAACGGCCAAGGACCTCCCTAATATTTGAAAATGCTTATAGGCAAGGTGCATGTTCAGATATTTTTGAGCCCCTCGGCCGCTGCGATATATCTGATGGCGACTGTCCAACCGGCCTTGTTACAATTGGTAACTATAATTACTCAAACTATTACGATATAGGAAATAATACCATAATATATAGTTGGTTAAAAAAACTTGGCATATAATGTAACACATTGAAAAGTCGTGAGCAAACATTCCCCAAACCAGCGATATAATGGGTCTGGCTAGAACAAAGCCGCGCGTGTTAGACATGAGGAAGTATTGAGACACGCCTAGCTAGCGGACAAGCCAACTGAAATGTTTTAAGAGGTATTAATATGAGGTAAAGCCGGACTCTTAGTGTCCTGAGTTTAATCTATAATGTATGGAAATGTTAACCATTATATTGTAAGTAAACTCGGAGGCCTAGCAAAGATGACCATCGTTGGTACAAAACACGAATCGAAATTTAAATAACGTATGGAAATAGTCACGTGACTTCGTAGCATCTGTCATCCTGATACGATTTATGAATTTCGTTTGGCATTTGTTCATGTACGATTGTGATCTTGGCTATTAGGCCCTCAGCCGGTCTAGCACATGATTGGCGCGACAGTATCTCGCAGCGAGATAGACTACCCGTCCCTCTTTAATTAACATAGTTAGAAAAAGACGATAAGCCGAGACGCAGGAGCCCAATGTGGTGGACAGACCAAATTCGCTCAGCCCTTTATGTGACGCTCCACGGTGCCCTACATTCGGCGACAGACAGAAAGAGGTGGCAAAGAGAAGATGTTCCCTAGAAGTGGCCACGACCCTCAGTGATGAGGAAACCAATGCAAGGAGGAGAAAAAGATGGGTAGTCAATCATTTGCTAGGCCTATATAAAATACTTAAACCAACATATATAACATGGTAACAACACACTTTTTTTTTTTAATGAATACTCTACAACGTTATGAAAGAAACCATACTGGTGTTGTGAACTGAGACAAATCAAGTGTTGTCGGACTTGTCGATCAGAATGGGTCAGTCGGCAATTTGACCTTTGCTCGACATTTTGGAAGTTATATGACCATTGTTTTGGTGCTTAATAGAAGATAAGCCATCTAAAATTTCTTGTACACGTGAACAGTATTTACAAAACTCTTTTAACATTTTTGTATACTTAAGAAAGGACAAGTTAATTTCCGACGAGTGTTGTATGACAAAACACTAAAATTTGCAACGATTTCAACAGATTGCGAGCAGATTTATAAACTTCGGTCTGACACCTGGACGATTACTTGTTTTTACGATCACGGATTTACATCAGGATATATTTATTTGTACCTGACTTAATAAATTATAGTTTCCCAATGAAAAACTAAAACCGCAAGCTAGATGCTTTTTCTGCATCAAGATTACGGTGAAGAACAATGATTCAATAGATGTATGATATGTTCAAATAAGGATATATCTGATAATTAATAAGAGTTTCCTTCGTAGTGGCGCCCACAAGACCTTTGGCCGCCACTTTCCTAGCCTTGGTGCCTACAATCCGAGATAATGATTCATTGAACGTTAAGTTAAATGACTAACAAGACAAACTAGGCAGCAATCGGTAATAGTAAGGATTTGCTCAAGTGAATGTTTACGTTCAAAGAACTATTGACAAATGGAGGAGGCTATGTTTAGACTAGAAACAAAATGCATTTCATTACCGTAAAACTGTCCAGGGCTGAAACTCTGGTCCACGAGTTTAATACTTAAGAACATTTACATATACATACCAAGCTTTTTTGGTACCTATCGTCTTAGTTTTTCCTTCCAATTATAAGCATATTTTGCCCTAGAACTACGACATTCAAATAATAGTCACACTTGATCGATGATATTTGGCTTTACGGTACTAAACTTTACAAGTATTTAAAAAACAACAAAGTATAACGCATCAGCTCATTTGACTGATGTAGGTAATTATAGATATAGATCTTATCGACAACAGAAAAAGGGTTTGGGCTTAATGTATTGGAGGTTTAAGTATTACTTAGTTAAGGATTTAATGAGATGAGATGGACGTGTGTAGAACACTGATTTAACCCTTTAACGGTCAGACGAGTATCAGAAATTACGGAAAATTGAACCCTGTCATTTTTAAATGAAGTTTATAATCATTGTTATAAGGTGGTCATTATTGCCATATAAAATCAAAGTTTGCCCGTTAAAGGGTTAATTGCGTATAATTAAGCTTCAAAATTACCTTCGACGTTTCGAGGACGGCATTGTCCCCGTAGTCTCGCAGACTGTCGAAGATTTTTAAGTTTACGCGTAGGAGTAGTTGTAGGATTATTTTCGGTTGTGGAAGTAACTTAATAATAACACCGTTTATTAAAGACAACATAGGCCCAACACATAACAATGTAAAAGACATAATTTAAAATAAATATGTAAATTAAAATCAGTGCAGCAATTCAAAAATATTTGAACATTTATAAAAAGAACACAGACATGGCAAAAACCTTTAGTTAAAAATAATAAGTTATTTAAAATTCGAATAAAATTATTATAGAATCATTGACTAATAAAAATACATACTTAAAAATACGTACAAATAGGTTGTACGAGTAATATTAATTCACGAGTAATATTAATTAAATCAGTAAGTTATTTCTTTAACTTGTATGTAAAGTTGTCTAAATATTAAAGCATTAAGATAATGACTTCACCTACCTAAAAAAACCGACTTCGTGCCAAACTTAGCCCAATATTAATACATAAAACTGTCACACAATGTCAGCCAGAGCCGTGTCAAAACGCGGTCCCACATGCAAAGGCTACGACAACCACGAGCGAGCAAGGTCGATGAGAATTGTCTTTCAAATACCATGGGTCCATGACCAACGCGCTTGGCGTTAAGTGTATCATGGCATTCATGGCGCAACGAAATTTACTGAGCGGGTAAACTGAAGCCCCATTTAGACGGCTCAAGAATTTTCATGCTTTATTCGATACATTGCTACCTCTTTTAAAAATGGCTTCCATCACATTCATGATGAATTCATCAAGCTCATCCTCACTTCTTAGATACATGGCACACCAAGAATAAGCGGGCATCTCGCTCGTTTCTTCCTAGAACGTGCTGAGGTATTTTTTGCTCTACGACATGGGATTCTTCAAGAAGCGAGTATTTAGGGTTCTCAAGGGTCAGCAACGCTTAAGTGGCTCCTATGATGTTGCTTATGTCCATGGGCGACGATAACCGCTTCTCATCAGGCGCCTCGATTGCTGACTATACAATAACATAAAAAATGGAATTCCAATTTCAAGTGTGCTCGTTGAGCATGACGTTGTTCGGTAGTTGCTTAGTGATAGCTGTACTTTACAAATAGCCACGCTGGATTGCCTGGTGGTAACTAAAGGATGGTTAAACGCGTTTCAAGACTAATTCTTCATCTGCACACTTTGGTTAGTTCACTGCATGAATAAGCTATCAATAATACACTTTAAACAACACTGATGAGTAAAAAAACAAAAAAATTGTTGAGACGATTTCGCCATTTTGAAGTTCAACTATTCAGTCGATCGGCCAAATACCGTAATGTAACAAAAATCTTATTCAAGTTCTTGCACCGTCTAAATGGTGCTTTATATCATATGTATACTCCACAATGTTAAACTATTTGTAAACCTTATTACAAAGACATAAAGTTCACCGATGGTCACTCAAAAGTGTTGCTAGTTGTTCTCAAGAGCAATGAATACGGGTCATTTTCTATGGAAATATCAATGTGAATGACGTTTTTTAATGCATTGGAGTGTAGAAAGGCTACAACCAGCCATTATCAGCCAAAGCTGGTTCTTTAATAAAAGTAGCTATAGTGAAATAAGTCCACTGATAACCGGAAGAGCCAGTGTTTTCAGTATTTATCATTCTTAATCCGTAAGTATTTGCCAAAATAAAAGTTATACTATAAAATTCTGCACAACGCAGGTTAATGTCTAAAGCTAAAATTATCATGGAATATCTAAATTTGAATAAACGATTTTCACAAAATTAAAAAGGGTTTTTGTATATATGTTACACGGAGGCTCTTCTATGCATTAAAATAAATCTTATATTTTTTTAAATAAACTCAATAGCATCGATAAAAAAAAATAACCTGTTACCCCAATTTAAACAACAGAACAGTAAGTTATAGTATTAAGAATGCCGTTCCCCGGAGTTTAAAATGCACGAACATCAAAAGACCTTCGTAAAACCCAACACCCATTCAACGGATATTGCGACGGATAGAAAACTTCACAATTTTACAATGTAACTAAAACTGAGGTCAAAAAAGCTATATCAATAAATCACAAGTATAATTACGGGCCAAATAAAACCGTAAAACTGTGAACTTGCTCGTGCATGTCACGATTTCTAGCGCCACCGAGTTTGTGGGCCAACGAAAGTCGTTGCCTTCGCAAAATGCAAAGATATGTCACGCATGCGTAATTTTGACCCTTATTTAACACAAATACTGCGCATGTTGTCTCGGAGTCAAGATTTTAAAGGAGAATTTAGAGACAAATAAGTTTTCTAAACCAATTATCGGAAATATCAGAAATTTCTCTCTGCGCTTCTTTTGAATGTGCACAAAGGCAACCAAACAACAGCATCCAAATATAGATCTATATACATTCAATAATGGTAGTCCAAACAGCTTGCAAAATCTCCATTGAATATAGAGAAGATCAAGATCAGTGCGGTGCGGTGTGGCATCGGCATTGCGATCGCCATATTGAGAGAAGGCTGACCGGCGCCGGAGCATCCGAATCGGTCAAGTTCACGGCGCGCGCGGCGCATCGGTTGCGTAGTGTCGCCGTCTAATGCCAAACGTATTGGGGGAACTATTTCTTACATAATGATTCACATCTGAGCATCGAGCTTTTTCGGAATCAAATTATGCCTGATACTTACAATGGCCGACGGTTTGCAAGAAAAGAAATTTTGCCGTAAAACTTAGCTGGTCAAAAATGTAAAAGGATTAAAGCAATTTTTAATGTTTTGAGCTATCAATAAAATTTTAGTTAAAGCAACTGTATTATTCAAATTTAATGTATTCAATAGTAGTTATCTGAACTAAATTTGTATAGACTAAAGACTCTTCTATGTCAAAAGCAAATCATAGAAAGTAACAAGAAGCAAACAATGAAGTAAATAGTAACTCATTCTTTTTTTTTTGCTGGTTTTTGCTAATGCTTTCTCAAAATAAATGACTCTTTTTTAGCGTCATAGGTTTTATGCTAAACACTGTAGATGATTAGAACTCATTGTTTTATAGAAATTCATTCTGCTAATTGTTGCTTCATAAGAGTACTTATTTGGTTCCCACATTGACAATGGGGAAGACCAAGAAACAACTCAAAGCAATGCAGATTCAAATGCAAATCGTTTTTGTTTAGTTAACTAAAAACAAAATGAAGAAAAGGATGATGAAATGGATTTTACCTGTATAGCGAACCGCACTGTCACTTAACAACCAAATTGAAGTAAAGTCGTTAAGCTTGCTGGCTAAACTAAATACACTAGATATTAAAGGTACTTTACTTACGTTCAATTCTTGCAAAATCAGAGCAAGCGGCAGTAGTAAAGCAAAGGTCAATAGTTATAGGATAACAATTGGTGCAAATTGATCTGTTGGCGCGTGAACAAAGTAAAAAAATTGATTAAATTAAAAATACATTAGTTAAACTATTCACGGTCGGAGATTGTAATCTCGCACTAACCATTTGTGTAATGTATGATCTAATAGACTTACATAGTGACATTCGAGGTCATTGTCGTATGTTATAAGTCGGTTGACTTGATTTGAAGCAGAACAATGGAACAACAGGATTCGATCTTTGATCTTATAATGGCGTTACTGTTGCAAATTCTTCCGGTGCTATTTTTATTCAGAAGATTGATCGAGGTTACAGTGGCATTTTATAGAAAATTAATTTATAAGTACATGAGAAAATAAATTGTTTGGTAACTGGTAACTAAATAGACAACAAAAGAATATACTCTCCCCACACAAAAAGAGAAGTGAATGAACTGAGACTGGCCGTAAAGTTCATGGTTAGAAATATTCTTACATCCGGCTGTCTACTTAGGCGACTGTACGTATGCTTTCACACACCAACGGTCATGAACATAAACTAGAAGTAAATAGTGTTCAAAAGAAACCGATATTATTAATAGTTGTAAGATAACAATGACCAATAAAGCTTTTAATGAAATCAACAATTTTTATTATCTATGTATAGTTACCTAAAGTAACGTTCATGCTCGCATCGAATCAGTAATTGCTATCCGACTATAAAGCCCTACGGTTAAATCGAACGTGCGAGTACCTTGATATTAATTATAAGACTACAACAAAAGGTACTTACGACAACAACGAAAATTATCATTGCGAGTTATTATGATTAGATACCATATTAGTATGCACCTTATGTCTTTATTTATTTATTTTTACCTTTTTAAGTATATTTACACGCATTTATATCTTATATTATCTTATCTTATCAATCTTATAAGTTAATATACGTTACTTTTCATTTCAGCTCACACCACACTAGCATTTGTTTTGTCCAAATTATAATACATATAGTGTACACTCAAACATAATAACATAACTCTAAGCTATTTAGTTTCCGACTAACAGCGAGTAAGGGATAATATATCAAGGGTCTGCCTGAAAACCAGCGTTGTAGTAAATACACTGCATCACTATGCTGAGGCAAGCTCCTTTTTAACACTCATGAATATTTCTCCCTTATATATACAACTCAATATCTTAGTTCGTTCTAACAAGTATGAAAGGGCGAAAGTGACGGGCATAGTGACAAGTGATAAAAATAGAACCATGCTGTCACCGCTGACTAAGCATGCTTCATGTAAAAATAAGGATCAGAATTTCTTATGGAATTTCAGATGGAACGGACCTTATTGCACTTGAAACATAAGGACCCTTCTCTGATGAAAAACCACAAATAGTCTGCGAAAACTGTAAACTTGCTAAACCACAATACGATATTGTTTTGCAAGGGAGCTATTTCATTGCCATTGCCAAAAACCATTGCATTTTCTAAAGAGCTCAAAGTTCAAATCATGAACTAGGTGCCGTCCTCAATATCTTGCCTCAGGCCGTGCCCAGTCGGTCACGACGGGTCAATGGATGCGGCCGGCAGATCGCGAATGTGGAAGTCTCGAACTTGACCCCACACCGTACAGAACGACCTCACGGATCTACAGATTACGCGTAATCTAATAGTCCGTTAGTAAACTTTGATTAGCAAACTAGCATCATTAATAACGTGTTAATTAATGAGAAACAACATTTAAGATGCCGGTGATCTTTTATAAGATGAAAACAGCATTAGTAGATGGTAATAAATAAAACATTTATGATGCAACAGTAGGTTGTTAAAATTATCAAAATAATTTTGCAAATGGCATAAACAATCGAGTATCTATTGGTTTTCCCGAGTATGAAAAAAAAAACCTACCGACGAACGTGCTTTGTCAGGCATACCTAAGACATAGTTATGTCGATATGACGTGAAAATATTTTTCAAGTTAGTTTATCATAGCGGGGTTTCCAAAATGATTGCTTCAATAAAGCAACAAATCACAATAGGATACTAATGAACTATGTTATTTGAGAAGCAATGATAGTTATAGAAGCATAAACTTTATATGTGGCCGTGGCCGGCAAAACGTCCCACTTTGTCGCTTGCTATAAGGACGAGATTTGCTTGTATCTTTATACATATAACCTGTCAAGTCGTCCTTATGGCAAGCGACAAAGTGGGACGTTTTGCCAGCCGCGGTCATATATTGCCTCAATTAGTGCCCGCTCCTTTAAATGGAGTCAATAAATTTAGATGACGTGATAATATTGAAATACCAAAAACTCTTGCTAAATCTGCAAGTTTCTATCTTTGGCAATTGTTATTGATTTGAGTTTTAAAAGCAGTAGAAAAACTGGACTGCTTGGTAACTTCAAGTTTCACTTGCAAGTTTCACCTATTTTGGATGAAGGTAAAAAACATTTATATACATATTAGGTACCTTAACCCAATTTTTACTTGTCATACGCTCCGATTTTTACGACTATGTTATGGACGAATTTGTTTGCACAACAGAAAAAGCATAGGTACTCGTACTTTCGAGTATCATTTTAAGTTTACCTCGAAGTTGTACTATAATAATCCAATGCAGTAGCGAAATGTAGAACGATGTAGATTACACGGACCACTGTAATAGTAAGTGATCGTATTCGTAACGCAACAAACCGAGAAAATGTGCAGGTACCGGCTGGCCGCGTGCAGTGATTAGGTGTTGAAATGTGGACGGAAATGTAAAGCACCTGCTGGAGTAAGAAAAACAAACCGATATGTAATCTGCGAGTGTAGAATTATGTTTTAATGCCTCCAAATATCAATATGGTTTTATAAAAATAAAGATACAGTGTATGATTAAAATCGTAGGCCCTAGTATTGCCTATTCATTTTAATAAGAGATGTCACCACGAAAGCTAGTAAGAATACCTTGCATTGTTGGTATTGATGAAAATTATTAAGATAAGGTGTTTAAAGTAAAACAAACTAAATTTACTATTGCTTGTATATAATTCTATATCCTTCACAAGTAAAAGTTAACGATCATGCTCGAAGGTTTATGGGAATAGCATTTGATTGCGAATTATGTACAAAACGTGTGAAATACATTCTCCAGTATCCGTTGCCACGTCCGGTATTAAACTATAAACGGCTTTATCATTCCAGAAAGGGTATCGATATCTATGTTAATTGAACTTTATGCAGTTAGCAGTAATTGTGTAGAAAGTAAGGTCTAAGATATTTTCATAAGTGAAACCTGTGACATATTTGGCACAACTGTCGCGTTGGTAACTGAGATGGATGTTCTCCGCCGATATTAAGTCTAAGTGGCCGTAAGTTATGATATCCCGACACTTTACTATAAATTCTCGATTGATGATAAAGCGGTGCGAGTTCGGAATAGTAGGCTATTATGGTGATTTATTGAACTGTGTAGTGAAGTTAACTTAAGAACTGCGCTCGAGTGAAACATTTCTTGGCCTTATCAGATTAGAAGGCCAAAAGGTGTTAGATGAGTGGGGTTACTAACTGATTTTAGAAGGTAACATCGAAAATCATCGTTGCAATACATAAAACATTGAAATCAATTGTTCTAGGTATAGATTTTTCGCAAAGAAATGTTAATCTAACCAAATTATACTCATAAAGAACTTTTCATCCTACTGAATAGAATTAGTCCTGTGCGAAAGATGGCATGGATGTTGCGTCGTGGCAAATTAAATATTCCATAGAATTTTTTTCACCTAACGTCCACACTGTTAACGGACAATTCGCAAGCCTTTTTGCAAAGGCATAAGTTGGACCCATGGTCGATTCAGAATGATACTGTTTATACTAATGATGCATCCACGGTAGTAACACTACAAAATATAAGTTACTGGTAGTAGTGGTATAATTTCCACCGGCGGCTTCTTGCTTTTCACGAGTCCGCTTGTGGGAAGCCTCGGGAAAGTGGAAAGTGGTCGGGTTATCATCTGATTGTCAGTGTCGAGGCCGCTCATTGTTGCTGCTCGCTTCCCGTGAGAAACTTGATGCTAGGATGTCAGGTGTAATGGAAGATACAGAGGTAATAATCATACAGACGGATGATAATCTTTTTGAAGTTATTAGTGGATAAGATGGAAAACATAAAGCGATGTAGCATTAACAAACTCAATAGCTCCGTCAGAAAGGGCAGTTACTGATTAATTAAAATCCAATGTGCCCGCGGTAACATTTTTGTAGCTCAGTATTTCTGGGTGTTATTATTTCCTACAATCTACAAGCAAGCGTGTCGAATTGAAGAAACAATTGTCGTGATACCTCGATGTTTCGTTGGGAACCGATTGAAAGCATATTGGATTCAATAAAACTTTTCCATTAACTTTAGTAGTCAAACGTATGTTACAACAATGAAGTAGCCAGTGGCGCTCAATAGTCCACATGGCGGGATAGACCTGATTCTAATCTGAACTTATGTAACATCAAGGTTGTATTCAGATCCCAATCTTAATGAAATTCGGCGGTACTGTTATCTTTTAACATCACAATACGGCATGGCGTCAGATTAATACAAATGCAGGGGCAGAGTGGACACGGATATTTAAAACGGAGATTTAAAAGTATTTCAGACAAAATAGATATGAATACAGTCATACATAAGCGTTATACAAGTACCCGTTACAAATTAGTAAAAAAGTGAACTAGCCGAAGGAAATAAGCTTCGATGTAATCTGGTACACAACCCCTACTAATATTTTAAATATGGAAGTAACTTCCGTCTGTCTGTCAGTACCTTTTCGCACTTAAACCGCTCAACCAATTTACGTAGTTGAAATTGGTATGGAGTCAGTTTGAGTTTCGGAAAAGGACATTGAAAAGTTTGTATCACGGAAATCATCATTGTACGCATACTCAGTGGCGGACAAAAGCCAGTTAGGTACTAAAAAATTCGTGAATGTCGTGGAATACTCAGTTGGAACTAGTGACGGAAAAATCTTACACTTTTTGTTCGCCTAGCCCCCATCCACCAAGTCCGTGCGATAAGGAACTTCGTTCCAATAAAGATATAAAAAAAAACAATGCTGATATGACTGTTGACCTACCATCGGCTACTAATTAACAACATTTCAGCGACGAAAACAATTGGAAACGAAACATAATATTATAAGCGATTTCGTAACTCGGTGGCAAATAACAAATCAACGTCGGTCAATTATGAATATATATTCTAATAGCTACAATATTATGTCTCATATAACACCCAAAAACTGCAGGATGATGTTAATGTTCTTGATAAGAATTAAATTTATGATATAGATCGTGTCATTCACGAAGACGCGTGGCGTTGACTCGTATTGTCATGTTATTAAAGGTTAGATTTGACACGAACTATATCTACGAAAAATATCATACTACAACATAAGGCCTAACAATTTTATAATATCTTGTTCTCGAAAACAAAACTAGTTCTCTGGAAAGAATTTATTTGCACGTGTAACAAAACTAGATTTGACAAATTAATCAATACCTACTCAAAATCTGAATTATTCACCAACAACAGTGGACATAAATATTAATGATAAAATATGTTTTCGTAACTTTTTAAAATTTATTTAAGGTCTATGTGGGAAAAACCGGCATACCTATAAGTTTTTTGGTTGCAATTCCGTCAGGGTAATATTTACAATCCCGCACTAACTACAAGTTTCTGTTTGACCCAACGGTTGACTGGTAGAGCATGCCATAAGGCATTAAGTCTACCATTTGTACAATTTTATTTCGTGCAATAAAGTCTAAATCAAATAAAAATAGAGCTAACTTCTGACGGACTCTCGTATTATACGTACATCACTCAGACACTGTCAGAAAGGAAGACATTTGCTCCTTCTGCTCTACCGACATTTTATAAGTGGAGTATGTGTACAGCCGCCATCAGATATATCGAAGCGGCCGAGGCGCTCACAAATACCTGAACACACCTCTATTGTCAAGGCGTTAGAGTGCGACTGTACAAACGCAAGAGTTAGGAGCGCCTAAGAACTTGTAGTGAAGACCGTCTTCACCACATTGATTTATAAACCAACTTTATGTTCAAGTTCTATTCTTATTCTTCTTTATTTATGATATATTTTATCAATTTTTTTTTTTAGTACTACGTCGGTGGCAAACAAGCACACGGCCCGCCTGATGATAAGCAGTCTCCGTAGCCTATGTACGCCTGCAACTCCAGAGGAGTTACATGCGCGTTGCCAACCCTAAACCCGCCCCCCTCGATGAAATTAAATAAATCATAATAATGCCCCTTCTAGCATTATCTCTTTATGCACCGGTAGGTGGGCATTTCTCTCCTCCCTCGTAGCAAGTATTACACATGCAACGATTAGTAGGAAAAAAGCAGTTTCCCTACCGAACACAATACGTATAGGGATTGCAATCCGGATTATTCGAACTTCGAAAATCCGGATTATCCGCCAATTTTTCAAGCCGTTTCAAAATCCGGATTTTTAAACCAAAATCCGAATTTTTGGATTTTTGTCAAACTATGATACAATTGCTTTTTGCACCATTAAAATGTTCTGATTACTGAAAATACGCGTCAAGCGAGTTGTCTGGCCGTGCTGCCACTGCTGCCCGAGCGCTCGCTCACTGGCCTTAGGCCTTACCCCCTTCTTGGGATTAGGACTTTAACACATCTCTACCACTGCCACTAAAACGACACCGCGTACCGTATTACATGTTTCTCCGCGATACCTGGGCGGACCGAGAGTGAAACAATGGCAAATCTGTGAGGTGCGGTTCTGGTTATGCTTTTTTTTTCTTGATTAGGTCTCGATGCTGTCATGTTTCGCAGTGAAATATGTAACGGGGTACTGCGGTATAGGTTCCGTAGCGGAGATGTGATAAAACCCTCAATAAATTTTGATCTCAGTGTTGTGAGGATGTAGAATTCTTAATTAAAATTATTAAAGATACCCCCAAGATACTTTTGTTATTAATATAACTGTGTAATGAATATAACTTGTTAATGATCATAAGATATGATATAAATATATGATATTTCAATTTATTCTTAGTACCAAGAAAAAATTCCCTAAATCCGGATTTTATCCGAAGTTCGGATTTCTGCGTAAAAATTATCCGAAAATCCGGATTTGGTGAAATAGATTCGGATTTGCAATCCCTAAATACGTACATCGAAAGTGAAATATTCCCTCGCTTTATCTGGTTTCTAATTAGACTAATCAGATACCTTTCATCTTGTTAATGTTAACAATAGACATGATTGTTGTGCATGACATAGGTCGAGGTGTTCTAGTTCTTGGTACATTTTTTAAGGGTTCTGTACTAAAAATACATTAAAAAAACATAGCACTTATGATCACATTTACATTAAAAAAATGCTTTGACTGTCTAGTACAAATTTGTTCGAAATAATCCTATTTTTACTGTTTTCAACGTCTGTTTTTTTAACTAAGAAATATGCCCGTAGGAGATAGCATGGAGCGATGTTTGTTTCTTGCAAAGATAATGTATGGCGTAGTACGAGCTAAGTTAGCAGCGATTATAACCCTGAATATGCAAGTGTTATTTAAACGTCATAATTTTATAGAAGTTTGACGTTTAAAATATCACTTGCAATAGCCTGGGCTATCAAAATCGCTGCTAACTTAGTTTGGCCTAACTCTAGTAGGTAAATGCATTTGTGTTAATTCGTGTTTCAATGTATTTCAAAAGTTTCACTGAAACCATACTAACCACCAATCGTGATAATCATGTTAGAAACAACTTTTATTATATGACTGTAAAAAAAGATTTTTTTTTAACTCAAAGCCTGGTCAGCATGACCTCTGTTTTCCATAACTAAGTCGAGTATCGAATGTTGTATGTGACGTTCTTCAAATGTTTATTTTTAATAAATAACAATTCAATTATCAGAATTACTTTAAATACATTAAAACTAAAAGATATACTAATAAAAAAAAAGTTATAAAAGGAATTCCCCTTCTAAACCCTCTGTCTGCGGCATTAAACCCATAACGCTGGCCGCGTTACGTCGCTGTATTACCAGGGATATACGCTGGGAGAGGAAGCTCCAGCTCTTTGGTCTCCCGGGGCGTCGACCAAACGTGCCGACAAATATAAGTATAAATAAATATGTCAAACTAGCTAGAACTGGATAATGGCCAACGAACCACTTTTTCAGGCGGATTGAACGTTATTAAAATCTAGATTAAAATAATAGCGAAAATATCCACATGTTTCTAGAAGTTCAAGGACCAGTCGTTTCCGTTTCAAGATTATGTTAAAACTATAATTTAAGTAATATAAAACTAAAGCTAATCAGCTATTTAGATTGAACTTTTGACTTTTATTGCAAAAGCTGAAACAACACATCAACAACATTCCTGTGTATGTTTTTATGTTTCTGTGTAGGTGGTTATACATTAGCAATATCTTAGGGTCAAGATCCAAGGTTGATGATCCAAATAAAATAACAAAAACAAATATCGAATACATAACTAAGCATTTGCAATATTATTCAGAAGATGAAACACGTCATGTGTTTACGACATAACTAATATGCGATAAAATAATCGTCGACATCAGAGGCCATACCGCGAACACCGCAAGTTGTGACCATCTTTGGGGGTGTTCATTAATTACGTGAGGTGTTTTTGATGATTTTTTGGCCCTTAGTGAGATGTCGTGAGATTTCTCTCGACCAAGTCCCTCTCCCCCTAATCTCACGTGAGATCTTTAATATTTTGAGAATAAATGCGTTTAATTTATAAAAAAAAAGTAACAAAACCCAATTTGTTTTAATATTTTTATTAAGAGTAGTACAGGTACAGACGAACAGGACCGAATCTTTAATATATCAATAACCGCTAAATAATTTTACACATATGAAAAATGAAAAAATGAGAATTTATTAATAACATTTTTTATATCAATTCAATACAATTCAATATTTTTCTATATACAAGAATTGTGTCATGTTTTGGCATATTTAAAATAAAAACATATTTTAGATCAATTTAATTAATCTGATTCCCTCAATTTCATACACAACTTTTGCCCAAAGAAAAAAAGGAATATTTGCCAAAAAACCTGAGATTTAGTGACATTCGGCTCGAAGCCCTCCAATTAAGGCATAATTAGTGACAGATCTGCTCGAATATGCAAGAGTGATAGTGGGCAGATAACGAAATTTCGGTTTTCGCGGTAGGGCTCAGTACATAAGAGAATTGCCAATATAATTAAATGTAGGTGGCCTAGTCTGCCAGTATATCTTAATATTTAGGATTTAAAGTGTTTTTAGTTTAACGGAGAGAAACATAATAATCTAACTTTGTTCTACATTATCCCACTTTTCCTTGGAATATAAACACAATTGAACTTCAGTTTTTGTTTCTAAATATATTTACCTACATATAACGTTGTCGATATATTCAATCCGCAATAAGAGCGACATAAGGCATAAAGTTATTCGTTCACTAAAACGCACGCACTTGCTAGTTGCACGTGCTTGCTTTTTTGTAGTCATGCGAGCTACGACTACCTATACAAGAAACAAAGTAAAAACAAAGTTTTATGTGGTATGCTAAATATGTTAATACAGAAGTCGGCGGATCCATAGCGGGCCGGATTTTATAGCTTGTTTATATTCGACCCAACATTAATCACGCCTTTTGAATTATTCACCGAATCGGTATTATTAACAAAATAAGTCAGTCATAATCAAATCCACTTTTGACGTGGATTTAAAAACTTTAAAAAGGTTAAGATTGGCAGACACAAATAATATTTAGACAAAAGTGGATTGTATTTGAAATAGACATACGGGGTCCATTATTCACGTCATCCATTAATTACGTCACACATATTTGATGATTTTTTGACCTCCTTGTCACACCTGGTCAGATTTGGTAACCACGTCCCCCTAGTGTGATGTCACATATTTAGCAATTTTGTTTTTGACGAAACCATCAATCATTTTCAGTCATTAAAGTCATTATCAATCGACAATTAAAAAAAATAAAAATAAAAAGTTAAGTTAGTTATCTAGCGCTGAACAATACTGTGATTAATGTAAAAGGTCATAAGTTTAGCACTAATCATGCGAAAATAGAAAATAAATAGGTACACAGGTCACGACATAAATTCTCACGTGACACTTTACAAATATTAACATTAATCAGTACCTCGTTGAACACTTTCTTTGTGAAACGTGTACGACGACGACTAAGTGAAATTTATTCATACCCCCGGACACAATGTTTTTCATCACACTTGCGAAGCGAAATATTTCTTAAATACGGTGACATTTCAAACATTCGTCCGCCATATTGTCATTCTTTGACAGGTTAGGCGTCGAAGGCACAGACCTATCCGGCATTCAGCCACGATTGAAAATTCTGTAAAAATATTTTATACGGCTATTAAATTAATCAAATTACTTACATATTTGTTTAAATAAACACCTAAAATAAAAAATAAACGTCAGTATTTCAAAAGCAAAACTCATTTATACCTACTTGGTTCGTATGAAATAGTGACACAATTTAACCCATTGAACGCCAAGAGCCACTAAAGTGGTCATGGCAGGCGCTGTAAAAGCAATATTACAGTTGAAAGATAAGGTTTAAATTCGTTTCTCACTAGTTGAAAAAAAAAAGCTAAAAGTGATACATGCCCTTTTCCGCAGTCTGTCATATTTATGGTTATGTAAGTACGCTAACATTATTTCTATTCGCTTGCTTACTTTGATTGTCACTTCTAGAAGTTATCATTTCATACATCAACGTTATTAACGCTTCTTAGAGCTAAATTTCAACTGACGTCGAAAAGTCGAAATAAACTTTGTCACAGTTGTAAAAAACGCCAAATTGGAAGAGGCTCTCGAGCATTTAGCACTACAGTAAAATGCACCGTATTCCATTGTTTTAAGTTTGTAAATTAGTTGTGTGTTTACGTTGGTCGGGAATCCCGACCCAGTGTCGTCGAGACGGCGCCGCGTGCGCACGCAAGCGTTGGAATGCGGAGATGCGGATTTGGGCATACTTTTAACTAACATCAAATAAAAATAGTTTTATCTTTGCACATCTATTGATGCACACTGCGAAGCTTGGGGTGACCAACATTGTGAAATATCCGTTAATTGGCAATTAGGAGTTTAACAGTGAAAAATCATTAAAACAGTTTTGTGCAACAAGTTTTGAAGTTACCTTAAACAATCAAAAACTATATTCTTGTATATCTCGGATTCGTGTGCCTACTGTATCAATTTTTTTTCACGAAATACCCCTTACAAGTTAAAAGTACGAGAAGTTTATGAAGAAGAAACAAACAAAACATTTTCCTAAGTTTAAGTTCCTAATTAATAGCGGTTTTTAAATGTCTCATATACACATAAGCATAAAAAGTCTTCACGCACGATCGAAGTTTACGATCGGCGTTTGATTTACTCGACGGACCGCGTAATCTACGATCAATGTCAATGTTAGCCGAGTATTTGGCTGTCGTGTACTGTACTTATGATATATTTTATACGAGATTAATTCAAATAAGCAACTTTCTTAACTAAGCATTGTTATTTTAAAATCATATGCAAGAAGTGTGCGAGTAGATTGTTAAGTGACTTTATTTTACGGCGAAAAAACCTGAAAATGTATATAAAACTCCACAATAAACGCATCCTGTAGGAATCTGAAAAAAAAATCTAGACCAGTCCAGGCCAGGGGCCGGTTGCATCAGTCACAATCGACGGTCAGATTACGGTTACAAATAACTATGGAACTTCCCATACAATAAAGTTTTATCGAACGTATTTACGTTTACAGGCGGTTAGATGAAAAATTATGGCCAACAGAAAACCAGTTTTTTGGCCATAATTTTTGTGGAACAAAATTGTTCAACTTTGATGCCAAATATCCCGAAGACAATAAACTTTGAAGCAAATATGGGATAGTATATTGCTTCAAACAGTTGCTATTAATATGATACGCTACAACAAAACATTAGAAAATAAACGGACAGACAGACGGACATGACGAATCTATAAGGGTTCTATTTTTTGCCATTTGGCTACGGAACCCTAAGGCATTCCGATCGAAGTTCATTGGCGCCAGGGAGCTACTGTCTGATAAGAAAGAACTGTAATTGTTGACTATATTCTAGTCCCAACAGTAAATAACCAAGATGATAACAGCATATTTCATTCATAATATGATAATTCAATTAGGTAGTGTTATATTGATATTTTCGCATGTTTACGTGAACTATTCTGTGATACTAATAAAAATCAAATTTAACGTTACTCTCATATCGTCTTTTACCCATACACAAGTTTGTCCCGAAATTTTCCATATCTACGACAGAGACATCTAGCGCATTAATTTAATTTAGCACAAGGCGCCTGCGGCATTCATATCGGTTTATATATGTAAATTCCAGCTAATCTTAGAAACTACACGTGATCATATTCTAATAACATGGGTTGATAAAGCTAACGTCCATTGGCTCCAATAGATTGTATGAATTAAGGAATATCGTGTATATCAGACGTACTGATTCTGAGGAACAGATATATAAGGCACGTCTCCTTTGATTATTCTGATTAACAACAAAACGTGACTAGTTGGCGTTATACCAAGATATCGAGACGGTTATCTACGGTCAGTGAGGTTATGATCTGAGATGATTTTCCCGATAATCAATTAGTGCACTGAGTGTAGATTTTCTTAGAAAAATTAAAGAGAAAAAATACTTGTCAATATATCTTTCACTTATATCTAAAAGACTAAATTAGGTATCATTCTTTCGGACATAATAACTTTAAATTCAGTAGTTTTAATGTTCATAAACTTTTTAGTAAGTTTCCTGTGCTCATTATGAAATAAACGGACTTTAAAATTCGTACTTTATCCCAAACCCTTTCAAAACCTTCTACTTCTTAAAATTTGTATGATGAAGTGATAGAAATATGTATCCAAATCGTTGAATTTTGTAATGTCCACAGAAAAGACGCCAATTTTTCTGAATAACTAATGAATAATGTATTTATTGTGTTTTACCTTTGGACCTTTATTGTTTGTGTTTTGTAATTTATTTATGCTGTAAAATAATATTGATCTTGTCCGAAATGAAAGCTTTTTAATTTTATACTTATTCATTTATGTGCGCGAAGTTAAATAAAAGGTACTTGAACATTTAATTTTAAATTAAGCCCAATATTAATACCTAGGCAGTTTTGTCGTAAGAGAATGATCTGTTTAAGCCTAAAGCAATTTTTTTTACCACGATCCCTGAAAATAAAAAGTACATATGATATCTAAGACGGTCTAATAGGTCTAACAGTTATGACAATAACGGCGTCTATCCGTTCACTCCCCTCATCAAAAATCATATCCAGTTTCTTTCCGTCGGATGTTTTTGCTCACGATCCCTTTCCCTTCAGCTGACTTATGTGGTCCCAGACCACTTTCTAGCGTCCGCAGGAACTGGATACGTCCGTTGCGTAATGGCCTCTCTCCTGTCTTATCATGAGCTTTACTTTAATTGTTTGTCGTAGTAGGCTGCTCAGGTATTTGAAACACGAAGTGTCATATTATTCTTGGGATTGAATCCCGGTAAGGGCATTTATTTCTGTGATTAGCAAAGACATTCATACCTGTCATGGGTGTTTAATAAAAAAATCGAAAAAAGTCAAACGAATGAGCATAGCTAGGTTAATGCTTGCCACAACATTAACCACATCAACTACCTCGTCTTTTTCAAATGACTTATTATTGTAGGAATATCTTATCTATTTATCTTAGCGTTTATTAATTGCAATTGAAGGAGAATTCCTTAATAGAGACTTCAATTTATGCCACTCTGTTTTGTTTTGTACTACTCATACTCATCTGTATTATTGGTATGGGACAAACACCCATATAAAAAAGATTTTTACTCCATAAGCTCCTCGCTAAACTTTTCCCTTCTCGCTTATTACCGTTACTGGAAGTCAAAAGTTCGATCGTGTGGAATTGACCATGATTGAGCTTGACCACTTCGTTCGCGTAAGTAAAACCACAAAATTAAAAAGCAATCAACATTCACACAGAATGTGATCACCAAGATTTAAATTTTCCTTTACTGTCCACATAGCAACACGATGTTATATCAAGAAGATTAGATACCCATATAATGTTTGTGATCAGAACAGCCAATCCAACCAAGTAATACAAGGAGCATGTCGCGACAAAGACCATTACGCGGGTGTCCAAAAAAGTCAATGGGTCTGTGAAGCTATAAGGAAGGTCAAAGGATCAAACATATGCATATAGGAGGACTGTCATGGAGGAAAATGCATGTTTTAGTGTATAACTTAGTTTTAATAGAACCTTATGTACATTTTACTCATTCGACTATTGGGCATGAAAATATTGTGGGGAAATATTGTACTTAATGACGTTATATACATTCCGATATTACGCCTACTTTCAAATAAGTAAACGTGGTCAAAATTAAATACTCTTTTCGTAAAAGTTGCCTATTTACGTAAAGGGTTCAAACCTGTAACGCAAAACCTTCAAATAGACAAATTTACGTGATGATTAATCGTGAGCAAATATTTGCCTAAGTGGAAATAGTTCTACGTCAAACTAGCAAGCTAACACAGGGGGTCAAATCAACATTAATTTGCCATAAGTAACATTCCAAATACTATGAGTAAGAGGAATACCTAAAAGAGCCTAGTGGCATGCCACACCAACGCAGTCTCAGTAAGTTTTGGGTACAGGGGTACCCAAGAGTATCCGCGTAAAATCCGGCAGTTTGCATTTTTCATACCGTTTTGCATACTTCGGAGCCGGCGGGCCAAATCCGTAATCTCTACAGTGCAACGACCTTGGAATTTTGCGCCGTTATGAATAAGTAAGGACAATGATAGGTGAGAAATTATGGGGTATTTTGATTGCTGTTTACTATCTCGGTTGTCAATTAATCATATAGAACATATTTTATCCGCATGTATTAAGTTCCGGGAAGGAATAATCCAGTTAAATCGTACGCCAAAAATGTTTATTATTATTTTTCAAAGACTCGGTATGCCGGTTTGTACATTAAACTTTTAATTTATGGAAAAGTGTACAGTCTAAAAACTGCTGCCGACATACATAATTATTCAGTTTCTTCATTAACTCATTAACACCAAAAAACAAAACAGTTTTATAGGCAATAAAAACTCGTTAAATTTTATTTAAATCGAAGGTTTTGCTTCTAAAAGTTTATGTTAAATACTAAAATCAACATTCGTGTTGACTATTAAATACAGTATATATTACGTCAAACAACATATTTTTCGTAACGACGAATTTTACCCCTGCGTTATTATATAGATCAATTTTCGACAAGAAATCAGAAACTAATAGTACGAGTATAATCCATATTTGTCTTATACAATTTTAAAGAACTTTGTACATTGAACAATACATACCTTATGAATAACTGGAGCGGATTACAATATTCATAACAGTACCCTCTTTACAAAGGTCGTAAGGTATGCTGACATAAGGAATTAACATCATTTACTTTGAGGCAATAAACCAAAAGAAGTCAGTTATAAAAATGGTCGACTTCTCAAAAATGCGTTTCACAAGTGCTTTAATTTCGAAATGTAGGTCTTCTGACCTAAAGGTCATTCACTCGTCCGTAAGGGTTTTCTTTGGAAGTATGATAATTGGACTTGCATAAGTGAGGTATGGCATCAGTTTGAGCGATGAGTTGCTTTTGTTTAACGATGGTACAGACAGAGGACTTAGAAAACCGACCGGAAAACGCAGCAGGACAAAACCCGCAATAAGATATATGTCCAGCAGTGCACGTGTTACGGCTGATATGATGAGAGGATTCAGAGCTGTCTACTGATGTCGTATCTTATTAAAAACGGATAGTGAATATTTCATATTTTGATATTATTCTGAATTGGTTCTGTGTAATCATAATCAAGAAAATAACTAGACAAAACTATTTAAAATAAGAAGATTAAAATTCTCACCGCATTGAATAAATGTGAATAACACGTTAAGACAGTTGACATTTAAATGATAATAGGTAAACGAGTCTGACCTCGACTTACCAAACAATATTAGACAAGAACTTCCTGGAAATTATTCAATTGTAAACTAAAGGTAAGTAAAATAAATATTGTTTTCGAATGCCGCAACTTGGACCATATTTAATCAAATTCCAATAACAAAAGCTACATTCCAATTAGCAACCAAACAATTGGTATGTTCCAATAGTGGTATGTAGCATAATTTCATAAGACAATTAAAAAGTTACTCATCGCCGCCCGTACTAAGTGCTCCGAGGGTGCTAACACCGCTAAATTCGCGCAAAAACCAGGGCGAGGTCCCGAATTGCAACACTGCATGGGAAAAGGTTCAGAAGAACATAACAATAGAATTAAATGTATCATAGTGCGAACATGCAGTCTTAATTAACCTCTAGGATGAGAATCAATTATCCAATTCAATTTTAGATTGTATGGACGTACCTTAATAAAGATAAGGAGTTGTTCACTGACCTGCAAAAAGAAATGTATGCGTTAGTTATTGAAAGGAAGCAAGGTAATTCCGAAAGGAAAAAAAAAGTGACAGATAGTTCCGAAAGGGGACTCTTATTACAAATGAATGTACATATAAGTTTAGTAATTTTAAATTATTTTAGGGATTACACAGTTTCCAAAATTGTATTCAGGTAATTTTGGAAACCTTAAATGTAAATATGGATATACAGGTAAGTTCATACAATTTTAAATATATGAACAAGTTATTTGGATATAAAGGACATCAGAACCATCATTTATATTTTTAGTTTTATATGGAGAGATTTATTAAAACAAAAAATACACTTAAATAATAACAAACTTAGAATAAAATGTAACCTAAGATTTAAACTACCTACAAAACTAAAATGTATACCTAAAAAAATAACATGATGGTTGACTTAGGCCAATATGTTTATATTGAATCACTAGAATGGTGAAGGTGGATGGCTAATTATCAAGGCCTCAGATCCAGTCCAAAGACAATAAGGTTATTTTCGTTCCCTGGCGAAACCTAACTATTTGGGATATTGTACAGTCACGGACTTTAATTGTTGAGCCATTTATGGTTTACTTTCCATTGGATATTTAATACCGTTAGTATTTACAACAAAATTAGCTTGAACCCTAGATGGACCATCAATTAATACCCGTGTACTGTGAAGTTTAACGTAGCAGTCCTAATACTAACATTTCCCTAAGTCTTATACGTATTTTTTCTCGACAACAAGACTAAACGTAACTCTGCCCCTCAAAACAATTCGAAGAAAATGTAATCCAAAGACGTGAATTACGTATACAAAACGTCGAGACTCAAAATAAGAATAAGCAGAAAACCAGTAATACTAGAATTACAACATTGATTCATAAAGGGCTTGGCAGGCGTCACGACAAATACTAAGAAACCCGAAGATGACCATTCTGACGCTTATAAACTTGACATTATAAATAAAGACGTAATATTCTGAAATCATGAATGTCAAATGGCAGATGTGGGTGAAGGAAAGTTATTCTGAGCGAAATTACGTATTGATATTAAATTAGCGCACACGAATTCACACAACTATACATCCACGGAAGTTGAATTTTTTTAGAAACCTTGATCTGAATACCCTGTTACTATTCAAAATATATTTTTATGATAATAGGATATATACATATATATACACGGTGTAACACGAGGAACCCGAAAGATTTTAACCACCCACTTCTGAGGCCAAAAGAAAGAAAAAATGTTATATTTATATTAATAACTTTAAGTAAATTTCGCCAAAATAAAATTTTTGTAGCATTATTTCAAAGTTTTTGTATGTATAATATTATAGTAAAACTGGCACGGAAAAGGAATTTTTACTATTTGGTTTTTTAAAACCTAGTTTTTGTAAAGGTTACTTGTCACTTTTTGACATCTATCAATAAGGATATTTAGACTACGCCCCATAATGATACCATCACCATCAAAAAGGCGTTTTGGACTAAGTTACAATAAGATGTTTTTTTTTAAATTGGTTTTTTATTCACTCTGAAACTAGGCGAAATCCAGAAAAGTTTATATGACGTTTAATTCTCTAAATGTGATCAGGAATACACTGTTAAAATCTTTCGGTTTCAGTACACCGTGTATATATCCTTACTAATATTATACATGAGAAAGTAAATCTGTCTGTCTGCCCAGCAGTGAAACGTATGTAAGATGTATGATTTTTTATCTTTTTTTTTCTCAGCCTATTTGAGTGTCCCACTGCTGGACAAAGGCCTCTTCCCTAGTTCTCCATAACTCCCGATTTTGTGCTTCCTCCGGCCAGTTGTTAAGGAAGGTGTCAAAGTCGTCTCGCCATCTCTTCCTGGGCCTGCCCCACCCACGCCCCGTATGATTACATATTACATTATTAATATACATATATGATAATAATGAATCAGAGTTGCTTACGATATTAATCCCCACTAATAGTATACATGCAAAATTAACTCTGTGACCTCTTCACGCTTAAACCGCTAAACCGATTTAGATACAATTTGGTAGGAAAATAATTGAAGGCCTAATTTTTATCAATCATCATCATGTTCCTACGCAGAGGAAGTGGCGGGCAGAAGCTAGTATACGTATATAAGCTCAGAGCATATAAGTTTTATGAATACAGATATGAACTATAAATAAAATGTTACGAGTATAATGTTAGGTTGAATGTAAATGTTCTAGATTATAGAGATATTATAATTTCCAATCTATTGCGACTTGCCTCTTAGTAATTTATCAAACCAGTTAGTTTTTACGTCAAATATAAATATCGTCATATGAAAAGAATTCCACACACCTCGTACGGTCAAAATAAACTTATTTACATGATAAACATAACTACAACGAATCTGTTCGAGAATTAATAGAGCATCCTTGCTCGCGTCACGGAATATTTAACCTCCGTCGCGAATTTAGATGAGAATTGATTAGTAAGCATTATTACAGAAAAACACACACCTGCTATATTATCACAACTGACGTAACAAATTAAAGAGCAAGGATTACCAAACAGCGGAAGCTACGGATAAAGATATCAAAAAAGAATCGAGTCAGGTCAATAATGAGAAATGGCACAGACAATGTAAAATCGATTCTATCGATAACATCGAGTCTGTAACCTCGTGCGGAAGTGGAAAAGGCGTTGCACCTATCGACATGAATATTCGGTTACATAATTTAAGTGACCGGGGCGCCATATCGGAAATTGAGGTGTTACAAAGAATTGCTTTTACACCGTGCATTTTTACCTTCTGGCGAGAATTAATGGTTAAAGATTACTTTTATAAAACTATTTAATTTTGGAAAAGAGAAGCTTTGTCCGGCAATAGGCCAAGCAATAAGAAGGCATAGAGGGAAATGCTTGGAACACAATTTTTGACTCCGTAACTTTTTGGATTAGTTCCCTCTATTTCCCTCTATAACTTTTTTTGAACATTCGTTGTCTGGCCTAAAAGTATTATAAAGGACTTGAGTCGATGGTGATTTTTGAGTCAAAACATTAAGTTAATGTACATACAGGCAGGGCTAGTAAAAGATGTTCAGGAAGAGCTATTTATTAAAAAATATCAATACAACAATTATTACAAGTTAAACGCCGATTTTATTATACGCCGTTATGCTGTAAGTAGCGAAGGTAGTTTTCACAAATATATCAAAATCCACTAAAAAACCAGGCATGAACATAACAAACATGGAAACCCTAACCATCACAGAATCTGCATTTGGTCAAATCAAATAAACGATTACCGTCATACGGTCGCTATGCAAATAAAATAATTTTTCGATAACGTCATGATCGATCGACGTTCAACTGTCATCGCATTCCTCGCGAAGCAAGCATCTCGTCCGCATTCAGAACAAATGAGTAAACTTATAAGGCCATAGGGCGCCCGCTGAGAAAAAAAAGCCATAAGGTTTGAAACTAAGGGAGTTGTTACGAAAAGTTGAAATTTTTAAATTAATTAATCATTTAAAATATGCGTATTGAAGAACAATACATCTTTGCAATCGTATCCGAACCGTTGTCGGAACGGTAAATAATAGACGATAGGTATGTATCTTACTGAAATATTTTTCTCACAACTAAGTGTCTAATTAGTGCCTTAAATGTGTTTCATAATGAAATCTTTTTTATTCGTGTTTACTATGATTTACCAACAAAAACTCTACATAGTTTGAGATCTTATACTCTCTGATACATTAATTATAATATTCATTTGCCTCTATAAAATCCTCCTCACTAAGTGTTTTTAAAGTATAATAATAACAAAACGGAGCCTTCGCGCCAAAGGTGGTAAATATTAAAGTTATGGAATGTCCAAAGAGCCGCCACACCGTCGCCACCCAAAACACGATTCGAAGAAAAATATAAAATATTACTGCGGAAAATACGTGTGGCGCCAATAAGAACGTCTTCTAGTTTGGTTTTTTATAGACTTCTAAAGGTCAATAAAAGTGCTAGATCGTTTAGGAAATAAAAGGAAATGCTTATCATATCAATGAGTGCGTTTTGCTAAGTGGGTGTCAAGAAGACGCTAGAAATACCTAATAGAATATCATTGTACAAAATTGCGATTTTAAAGGTCAAAACTGTGTTCTAAAAACCGATATTTATTTGACAAAAAGATCCCCGCAGTCTGAATTAGCATTTAAATGCCTACGAGAAGATAGTTATTAACAAATTTGATATCATTTGATAAAATGTGTTTGTGTATTCCTATTTGACCCCGCCCCACGTGACCGTCGCCATACATGATGAAGGACAAATGGGAATGATTTATATAAAAACACCTATTCTCATCTGTGTGCAATGGGAAATACATCAAGTTGTCGGATAATTTATCCGCAAGTGACCGAAATGTGCTAGGTACCAATAAATACTAGATATAATAAATAGGTCGGAGTAGAAAGAGGAAAGTTAATTGTTCAGCAATGGAACAGCAGTACACGAAAAGCAGAAATTATACCTATTTTCAAAATTGAAAACCTGACTGCTCTAAATATCGGCTACACTTCACAACGGAATGCACTCCCAAGATCCGGGACGCGTAAAAAACAACTGTAAAATGTTTCTGTACACAGTCCATTATGCAAATTGGGGGTTCTCCGGGCGACCTTACGAGGACGCGGTGTCGATGACACGTTACATAACCTGTTATACGCTGTTTAATTGCTTATTGGAGTAAAGCGTTGATTGTGATACAGGTGGAAGTGGTGGAGTGGTGGAGTGGTGGAATAACATTGCTCACTCATCGGAAAGTATTGGTTTAGACCAGGGGTCTCCAAACCCCGGCCCGCGGACACCTTATACGACAGCCCACGTTACGGCCCACGAGAAGTTGCCAAACGGATCCCAGACTCCAGGGGTTCAGCATTCATTGAGAGTGGAACTGTTCCTAACAGCAAATATAGTGGCCCGCGCGTAAAAGTTTAAGGTGCAATATGGCCCTCAGGTCAAAAAGTTTGGAGACCCCTGGTTTAGACGATACCCAAAGGAAGGACCAAACGATCCTTATCAGATACGCGTGGCCGTGTTGTCAACGACATAGGTAATGCCAATAAATTAAGATTCATGCTATCCTCACGAAAGCAGAAAATTTATCTAATAAACGTGAATACACAAATAGCATAGCAAATGCATAAAATTTGCATAAAATATTGAAGGCAGCTGTAATATACTACAAAAACACATTTTCTAAAGTACTCTACTATACTCTCTGTATACACTTTTACGATGAACGAAACCAATATAAAACAGTCATTTTAAAGTTTAAATTATTTTTCTTTGAATATTCTGTAGGTTAAGGGCAATTGTAGAGCCATCCACATAAATCTGGTCGATAATACAGTCAGTTGATTGATATATTCGTTATTAATGAGTTCTAGATATTGGAGCTTATTTATAAGTGAATCATTTCAAATCAAAGGACCATAAAAGGGCAATCGTAAATTAAATAGTAGGATGTAATTAATCCAAGATCCATAGCATAAACACGTTACATCATCTTATGAACAATAGTGTACCGGCGACATCCGTCTAAGCACGAGGACGATAGGGCTCCCCCATCAATTTTATATCAAACACTCATCATTAGATGTTAAACACGTCATTGTTATACACGTGTGGGTGAAAACTGTTAATGTGTGCGTGAGCGGCGCACGCGCTACGGCCGGAGTATTTACTCTGCGCGCCCCCTACCACCTCGCCACTCATGCGCCGCGAGACTAGACGACCACACGTGCCACCCCTCCACAGGAACCCGGGAGCCAGCATTCGAGCACCGACCGACCTCCGAGACAGTTCCCGACATGTGCCAGTGACTACTGCCCAGTGATTAAAAAAAACTCAAGTGAAGTGACTTTAGCATCCGTGTGATGTGCGATTGAATTTCAAGAAGTGTTGACCATAGCCGCAGCCTCAACCGTTATCAGAAATGTAAGCGCAAGTTTACTGTTGTTTTATGAGTTTTAGTATGGTTTTATAGTGACAATTCTGCAGTAGGGCCCCGACCCAGATCTCACGACGCCGGCAACAATGAGCGCCACAACAATAAGGTTCGGTATCGCGACAGAAATATTAAACTTAAAGTTTCACAGAGCTCAGCCTTCGACATACTCAATGACGTGCTCGTATAAAGAAACACCTGTGGGAAAATGCAAACAAATGCGCGTTTCAGCGAATTGAGTCTTAGACACGGTAACCTTTTATATTAATTCCAATAGTAGAATAATAATGCAAATAAGAGCGAATAATAAACAGTTTCGCAAATATATAACAATAAGTAAAGACATGACCCGAAACGCCTACAATGTCAAAATGTTCACCCACACGTTGCATCGCTTCAAAACAATTCTAATGATAGCAAATCAAGCGTAGGACTTTATGAATGGATATGCGTGTGTTAATGTTAAGCATCAGTAACATCGTAACAACTCATTCAAAGCAATCAGTGAAGACCACCTAACATGGGCTAGATGACTTTATTAGATATAATGAGTTTTGTCTAGGATATGGTGCCTTAATAGCATATGAGTGCACATTCCATTGCACCATACTGCTGTTAAGACAATGGAATTCCATTGTAGCCACAATTTTACAATTTATTTTCAAATCAGGTTTAGAATTAGAACTGTTCTTTCAATTACCGATAGGAATTACAATTCTGCTGTAAACTAAGACATAAAATCGTAACGGTACAGCGTGCAAACGTGTATGCGATACTAATGGTATATTTGCATCGAACTATCGTTACGAATTACGTGACTATTTAAGCTTGATTAGTTCAATACGTGTAACTCGATTAACTCTTATGTCACGTACATACCCGTTAATAATCAAATCGTCAAAGGTGTATCAATACATAATCGATAACTGGAGCGTTCATATCTGGAGCAGGTTCCATTTATAATTGCCAATCGATTTGCATTTTTTTAATTGAAGAAAGTTGATATGAACATTTTGATTGCTCGCCATATGGGTTGAAGATGAATAATGATCATGTAGCCATGAAGCATTAGAGAGTAAATTGGTGACTTCCGATCGCGTTCAGTATTAAAATAAATGCACCAAAGCCACACACGATGATGTAATCTTAAGAGATGAGAATGGCAGTAGATTATTTACCAAAGCAATACACACGTAATATTAAAGTTGAGGAAGTAAACAATAACAATAGTAAACCCCCATCATTGGAACGTTTAGGCAAATCGTGTGAAAATAACACAAATATCAATTAAAACGCGGATACAAAGACGATTCGTATATTGTATGCGTGAGTAAAAACCAGATAAATTCGGTTAAAAATCCATAACAGACGAGATCGTAATCGCGATAAAGCAATATGGCCGTTTAGTTGTGATTGTAACTCTAATAGCTGCAATTGTGTGTTTTAAAGTGTAACGTACGTATGTTAAACACAGCATAGTAGCACTATAGCAATTTGAATGCAAAGAAAGTAAAAGAGATTTTCACTTTTATGTAAAATTTGTAGAAACGCACACATTTAATATAAGATTTCACATACACGAGACTGATATTAGCGCAAAAGTAAAGCGTTATGGTATTATATCAGAAATAGCGATGACACATCGATATTCTACATAGCTAGGTTACCTTCTTGGGTCTTACCTGATCGCAATGTCATCTGCCATATGCAAGTTTTGCCTTGAATTCGAAACGGGTTGAGTGGTTATAATAACAATGTAATAAGACTGAAAATTTTACTAAGCAAGTAATTTATACAAAATGTGATCATTCATGTGAATCGGCCATGCTTGTGAGTAGGAGGTTAACGATGGTGAGGAGTGTTAAGGTCGGCAACGCGCATGTAACACCTCTGGAGTTGCAGACTAGGGAGACTGCTTACCATCAGGCGGGTCGTATGCTTGTTTGCCACCGACGTAGTACATTAAAAAAATAGGATTTTTTTGTTACTATATTTTTTTATAGTACGTCGGTGGCAAACAAGCATACGGCCCGCCTGATGGTAAGCAGTCTCCGTAGCCTATGTACGCCTGCAACTCCAGAGGAGTCACATGCGCGTTGCCGACCCTAGCATCCATCCCCCCCCCCCCCCCCCCCCGTTGAGCTAGCCCTTAGCTTCGGATTTTGTACCTCTAAAGACAGCTAAAGCTGTCGGGGCTTTAATTATATGTATAGTTCATGTCATCTCGTGGATGACGAGCAGATTTGTGAAATCTAATCATTAATAACATTACAATACGAGTCAAGGTACGCGTCTTTGTGATTGACACGATCTTTAGGTATAAAAGTGTTGAATAACCAAAATGATAATAATAGGCAACATGTGCAGTATCAGATTTCGTGTGTGACTGAGTGGACAAGACTGGCGTCCTCGGTCTATTTCACACGGGGTTCGACAATGTGCGCTTTAGTAACCCAGACGTTGCTAAACGATAAACGAGAAGAAACGCGTGCCGTTCCGAACGTGAATTATATATTAGCATACGCAAATAACGATTAAATACTCATTTATAATGGGCAGAGATCAAGTTTGACGTCAAGAGGTACAAGTAAAGATCCGGCTGAATAAGTGCAACAAAAACTACGATCAGGGAAAACCGACGATAGCAAAAACAAAATAAAAAGACAATGATTTTTGTAACCGCGTATGTAGCAAGAGACTGAGACAATAGTTGTTTTAGTCGCGCTTCGTCATCAGCAGGCTAACGAGACGAAATAACCGCAACCATAACTCATTACTGTTATTATAACTTGGCGTTGTCAGCCCATAATGTCGCTAGTTCCGCACGTACCTCGCAAGAAATATAAAGTTTACCTTGGAAATAATTACCGTAAACGATAATCTGATAGTATCCAAATTGCCGTTGCTTGAAAATAATGTTACAAAATGCAGCAGATATTAAAATATGCAGCTTTTCACGCGCACCGAGCGAAGGACTCGCGCGCAATCTAAGGTTGCCTATTATGCGCCACGCTCCGAAAACCACCAAAAGGCAAAGCATAGTGGCGGAAAAATTTTGAAACTCTTGCAAAAGAGGCTCATATTAAACAATACAGAACTAACTAATAGCTAGCATTATCTATGTATCAGCTAATTGATGTTTACTTCATACTGGTATATCACAAAGTGGTGTTGATCTTACCTTCCGATCTGAATCGTTGGCCACTAATAACAGTGAGATGATAGATATATGACTTACCTGCAACAATAAAAGATGCATGTTAAAGACAGTAATGGTTAATTTGATGAAATTGTCGTCGATAAGGAAGTTCATAAGTTAACAAGCCACGTACTCGATGGGGCCGGAACGGAGATGTAAAATTTGAGGATGCTGTAACAGCCATTACGGACGTATGACATGGGAGCGCATTACACGGCAGATTACGTACAATAAAGCTGGATGCGACCACTATACGGAATTACGAAACAATGCTATGAAAGCCGCTTAGTGGGAAAAGAAAGCCAAACTAAACGTGTGTAGGTAAATAGTTATATAAATATTTAAATTAGGACACGATACTAAGATAGATTTGTTTAATTAACCGGCAAATGAAAACATGTTATCGCTATCAAGATCAGTGAGACACAGTGATACTATAATGGACACACGACATACTTGTAAGACGAAGTTAACAAGCAGCTAGCACACGGAAGTTTACCAATTTAATTGGTGTGAAGGTTCTTTTCTTAAAAACTCAAGGGTGAGATTCCATTCAACGTGTGCATTTGAATAAATAGAGGGAAAAAACGAGCATATATTCATATGTAAAGTCACATCAAAATGCTAGTAGAGAGAGACAAATAAGATATGTTTCTATACAAAGCTGCGTTTCTCATCATTTTTGTAAGCGAAGTCAAAGCGAGGTCGCAGTTCTATATATTTTGTATTGTGCTTTGACATCCGCTAATAATACACCGTATATTCATATTTCTGCAAGCCTACTAAATAGTTGTCAATTATAGGTCAAAGCGACATACAACATATATGAGACCAAGACTTTGCCAAGTTACACCATGTACAACAATGATGAAGAATGCGACTGGGCATGGAGATTAATTGTACTTTACTTAGCTAGTGACACTGACAATTATACACATACAATGCTATGCGACTGGAGAGCCGGATAGACAGACAAGCAACCCACGAACCTGTCTAAAGTATGTTCATAACATAACGTATACATTTTCTAGTACAATAACATTTGAAAACTGTTGTATATTACTGTAGAAAGACTTGCACAATGTGCACGTTACCTTGGAGTTTAGTATCATTATAAATCATAAATCTGCTAACAATGGGCCACATGACAGAGCCCATAGAAAAATAGTTTGAAATATCTCACAGCGAATGGCGCGTGCGCGCCCTACCTAGTCACGACTCGGGGAATTAGATCGATTTTACAAGGTGATCTCATACCATTTTTTTTTTATACTACGTCGGTGGCAAACAAGCATACGGCCCGCCTGATGGCCTGATGGTGTTGATGATTAAATGAAAATAACAAAGATTATTGTCATTGCAAATGTATTTATGTAGCCCTTGGAAGGAACTTTACGGCAAATTACATATACATCACAGCAAAATGTAAAACAAAATGTTATTAAAATGTTAAGAGGCGAATTAATTCAAATATCTTTTAGCCCATTCCTAAAGAAAACGTAAACTGTAAAAGGCACACATGTACAATAATACACAAAAGAGCAATTTTAGATACACGATACAAGTAAACTCAAATGAATAAACAAATAAAATCTATTTAGGTAAAACCAGACACGCTAATAAGGATTCAATAATTATACACTAATGACTCTTAACATTTAAGACTAATAATCGTAAACGCCTACGTTCGAACCCAATATTGTGAATTTGGACAAAGTAGCGTTTTTTAAAAAGCTAACATAATCTGATTCAGACGTTGTTTAAGACATTATAAAGGAATTCCCACATTAAGGTGATTGAAATGCGAGGTCGACGTCTAGGGGACCTTAACCAGGCGTGGCGAATTTATTCAAAGTATGAAATTAGAATACTTAGTTTGCTGCATTATCTTAAACCTATAGTTTATGATAATAAGAAAAATCTTATAGAAGAGATAGCAAGAAATGAATGAAAACTACGTAATGCCAGTAGTAATTTTCCACTACTTGCTACTGTTCAAATAATTTTTATCATCTTTTAGACAATATTTCCTTAAGACGATAAGGTATAATTTAGACTTTTAGTTTGAAACAGTGGAAAATACCTAAATATAACAGAATTGCAGTAAACCGGCTTTTTACGAACCCATAACCCGCAAGCCGTTAACCATCTATACAGATTCTGATGAATCGATAAAACAATCATTAAATTCCATTTAGTAATAGAAAATATTCGATGTAGTAAAGAATACCTTACAGAAAGACTCGCATGCAAAGACAAAAAAACCATAACACGGTGGAAACAGAAAAAGTAAACATTCAGCTGCCAAAAACTCAATCACATTTTGATTTTAATTGAACTTAATGGCCTGTGTCGCGCTCTTACGCATTTGCTTTAATGTTAACGCAAGCAAGCGAGTTTAACCAAAACATTTCAAATGAATACTTAATTAGCGCAAAAATAGCCCATTGATCTCACTTACTATTATCATCCAGTTGATTAATTCTGAGATCAAAGAAAATTATCCTATAGACATTTTTATATTGTTCTACGACCTTAAAGCAATGTATCTAGCGCAATGATTTATCGCAGAATGTCAGTACATCGACAAAGGTTGTATCCCTTTGAATGTTAGCATCGTGGATGCACAAATATCGTCTTCAGTATCGTTAATTACGTTAAGTTTCCATTGTTCCATATAGTAGATGCGAATAGTGTCAGGGATCGGCGGTCAAGGCGAAGGAACCTGTTTGTAGACGCATCCAGCGTGATCGTGTCAATTGACACCGATTTCTAGTTTAAGTCATATTCTAATTTAGAATTCGCTTTTCAATTTTGCCTTTAAGGCTTCAATCGATTATTATCAAGCCGAGAATCCAAAACCAAGGGTTTCGATAGTCTTGTATGTTTTAGGTTTGCATATTTGTTTGCCAGGATGACATAGACTTTTAATTTGCGGGTGTACACTTAAATTGGAATAACCTATGTTAAACGATAATTCTACGTTTAAAAATCGCAAACTAACTAGGGTTAAAGCTAAATCAAATGTCTTGTGCACGATACATTGACAATACGATTCGAATCAAATCTAGTTTAGATTTGAATACCCTATATGTTTAAAAATAACTTAGTGGTAGGTTTACGAAGTTAAATTGCAGACCAAAAACTGTTTATTGTTACCATCAACAATATCAGAAGATAACAAAATCAGACTATCGTACTTTATGCATCAATTTTGTGATAAATTTGAGCATAGCTAGTTAACATGTTAGTTACAAAAGTCACGTTTATAATATAAAGTGCGATGTATTTCCGACCTTTTAAACTTAGCGGCATAATGAGGCCGTAGATCAACAAGACGGCACGCGCTCGATTAGGGTTGGCTGCGTTACGCAAAATTATTTAGTAATTTCAATTACTCTTCGCTTTTTGTTGGGATTAGAAAGATTTAGAATGGATGTACAGTTGAAAAATGGATACGCGTTTTAGACAGTTTTGTTACGGTTGAGTAATTTACAGATGGGTTTAATTAGAAGACAACGAAACAGAAATTAGATACCTATGATAAAATTAAGTTACAAAACCTACGGATTTCTAATTTCATGCTAATTTAGTGAAATGGGGCTTTTAGTTATATACTAACACAATAGCATTTAGAAAGTCGCTTGATTTGGCAAATTATTTAATAAAGTCATTTCCACTTAACAATATCGAAAAATTCAGGACAAACAGAAGCTAAACACAATTATAACGAAAACCTTGACCATGCACATTCAACCAATTTGATTTCTAATCTACTACGTACCTTGATCAGAGTAAAAGTTATATGAGAATATTAAAGCGAAAAAACTACAAGTAGTTGACCATACAAAAAATTCAATATGCAACGTAATAAAAAAAAGTTGTGTTTGATGCTAGCAACCCTAATCGATCCACGCTAACGACGCGACGCGTGCGCATCCTAAACGGCTGGCCGGCTCCGCTCACCCGAAACATTTACCGACTCAATTACGTGAGGCGTCGCAACTTGTTAACGCGAATTAACCCTGCCGTATAATTTTGAAAATAATTATAGTTTGAAATTGAAATTATCTTGATTAGGAAAGAATACGATATAAGTAAATTGCTCCAAGAGTCATCCAAATAAGTACAATAATATACAAATTTGCTAGACGAAACTAGTAAAAAACAGTTTCTTTGTTTTCAGAATAAAAATGTTTTCTATGTTATGCAGCTAGGATACGAAAACCAGGATTATTACCCTATTTCCGAATCAATTATCGAAGACCACTCAAGGTGGACATTCCGACCATAATGACCACATTGTTACCCGCCACGCACACACACTACCTTATAAGGACAAAGTGCATAATTGTGCCGCTCGGGGCCACCAATGCCACAGTCAACAATTTGTTACAGTTTCGAAAGTGACAAAACCAGATCGCCACGTGTACTTTTAATAATATCGATTGATACGATCGATTCAATATTGTGCAATATTAACGCGTGTCCAGAACAAGCCTGACGGACAAGTTATCAAACTAATAATATGGTAGAGACACAGGTTGCAAACAGTCGGTACTTAGTGTAAGCTGTAATAAATACGCGTAGGTTTCCGTCGTTCCGTAAGCTCAAGGAGATCTATGTATGCAATTATGCCGACCAGAGACGTCCGTACGGTAATTACGGTAATAGTAACTAAACACGACGCGAGAAAGGACCAGGTTGAAAAATGCGTGTTACGAAACATATCCTGGTGTGGACGCGAGCACACACAAAGGCCGATGGAAAGTCGGCGATCCGAGCTGAATACAAATCGTCAACAATGCATCACCCGGCCGTTTCCCAACGCTCGGTGAAAAGAGAACGTAAAGAAAGCTCACAGCATTAGAATCGGGGGAAAAACAATGGCTTTGTGTGCTGATCGGTGGTTAGGGCGTGTTCACAACAACCACAAGGCTGGGCATTGTTGAAAGCGGCTGCGACACTCCCAAGCCGTGCATTCCCAATGCTTGCTGAGCAACTAGAACCAGTGAATCGGTGATCTCGAGATTCATAGAACTTATGAGTCGAAGCTATCTTATACCTACTGGTTTGCAGCAGCGTGCGGTTCGCCCGAACTCGGTTATCGATTGGAATAAAACCCCAGGCCGTTGGTTTTGTATAATCACTGCACGTTTTGTACTGACCGCAAAAAAAATCGGGCACCTTGCCTCGACAAGGCCGCGCGCTTGTCTTAGTTTCCATCGCTCATGTCGCATTACGACAGACTTTTAATAATAAAACCTTTAGTTCGGTAGTGACAATCGCGACAATTCTTATGAAGGCTAACAAGATATAAACGAAAGGATGCACTTAAAGGATGATTCGGCAAATGTCAGGTGCCTATTCAATGTTTACTTTGAACTTTATTCATTTACTTGAGAATACGATTATATTGCAAAATTAACTCCACTGTCTTCGCTGATATATAGTTTAGTAAAGTGGTAGTTATTGGGTTCGGAAAGCAAACAACCGGTGGGCGTTATGCAAGCGTTGCTCAACCGCGACAATGCGATTATTAAACAAATCAAGGTTGCTGTGATTTACGTCCAAGTATTTCCCTCCAAAATTCGTCTAGTATCTAACTTGTAGTGGAAAGGTCAGAGTAACCTATTGGGGTAATATCATTAGCATCAATCTGGAGCAGAATCGAACCAATTAAAAACATCGATAGCGCAGTTTTGCAAGGCGCGGCAGGGCACGCGCGGCCGCCTATTTCTGTTTAATGGGCCGTTACACTTTCCGCCGAGCGTTCGTGTTCTTATCGCGGCTAGGCGACTGTGCCTTTCACGGCGCCCTGCAACGCCCACCGGACACCGGCGACTCAACCTTCACTGCCCTAACTGCTCTAAATCTAGCTCCACCGTTAAACCTCTCGATACAGCCTCCGAGCGCTTTCGCTGCAACAAACGCGCTCGTTTCGCAATATAATGTCGTTTAACCATTTCGCGCATTTCGGTCCCGTGTCACATGTCCCCACGCCGCAATCATCTAAAGAGACGCGATTTTGCACACAACTTGGCTAATGCACAATCGTGACTTCAACCATAAAATTGCATTACAAGCTCGTGCCGTTCGATATTGAAAAATTATCCGATCATTGTTTCAAAACTCGCGTAGATTTCATGTCGTTAGCGATTGCGGCTAATGAGCATTTCTCTCGTCGAGGCTAAAGAAGAATGAGCGATCTAAAACAATGAGGCGCGATTGATTGAAACTAAAATGGACTACGGAGTCAAAGCCGAACAGCATGACATTCGCAGTTTTCGTATTAAGGCCGGCCTTCCTGTCTCGTGGTTATTACTGGCCATTCAATTTCCAATTAAACGCTTGATTCTCAATGCCAGGCGGGTCGGAGGTGGTCAGTAAAACTTGATAAAAGGCGAGCAGCGGCGCGCGGCGCGGCAGTGCCCGAATCAGTGGCCGCCGCCTTTGTCTCCGAGTCCTTTCACTTCGCGCGCTCATGAGCGATAACTACGGAACGTATTTAAATAACAATCTGCTTACTTAGATGAGTTCATTCATAGTTTTAGAACACTTGTGTTTGGTTAGACGTAATACTTGTAGTGTGACTTGTATAACTAAAAGGTGATGTTTTCTAAACTTTCAGATGGTGAGAGGGGCGGCGATAGCGCTCGTGCTAGCGCTGGCATGGGCGTGCGAGGCGCGCGCTAGCGTGCTCGTGCCGACCTACGTGCTGCCGCCCGACTCGTTCGTGCGCGATCAGCGCAGCCTCGGCCCTCCGCCCGACGCCGACCCCGCTGAGTCGCAGCGAACCATCAAGCGACTCATCGGCGGACATATCAAGATCAAACCCGATAAAGAGTACGGCAACCCCAAGAACTCGATAGCGTACGACGCCAAGAGCGAAACCGGCAAGTTTGTAGGCGTGGTCGTGCCGGACCAGTCGGGCAGCACCGTAGGATGGAACCAGGGCATATGGGACGATGGCATGCTCATGTCCAGCGCTGGCGAAGGCAAAGAAGCCGTCAAACCCAAAGAGGTCGACGAGGACAAAAAGACGCTCTCCGATCAGGTGGCCGAAGGGAAATATGGTCTCATTCAGAATGAAATTTTCTCTAAAACACCTAAGCGGCCGGGAATAGTGAGTTACGAGCCAAATGCGGAAACTAGAGATAAGGATAACATACAGACATTAGGAGGTCTGAAGAAAGACGAAATTTGGCTAGCGGAGGACCATCTATTAGTGTTGAAAGGTGGTTCCTTCCCGGAGCGAACGAAAGAGACCGCTCGCAGGCCATGGCCCCCGATCGACGATTACGAGGCGCCCAGAAGGCAAGTAAAGCTACCGCAGAAACCAAAAGTGCCACCGCCCTTTCCAGTACGACTCTCCGACGACGGACCGCTCGTCTTCCTTACTCCTAACGGCAGTGTCCCTGCGCCCCAATTCCCTCCCTACGCTACGCGAGAAGGCGAAAGCCCTCTATATCCTCCGCCATTCCCCTTTGCACCAGGTCCGCCCTACGCCCCGGGTGAAAATCCGGGAAACACTTCTGCCGGGGGAGCGTCGCTGCCAATTCCTCCGTTCCCATTCCTACCCGGGAATGCGAGCGAAGGAGCATTCCCTTTCCCTTCATCCATGAACGGCTCTTTTCCAGAAGGCTTTCCACCGGGCGCAGCATTCCTACCACCACCGAGCAACCAGTCCGACCTGTACGACGAAGACGACCCTTCGATCTACTATCCGCCGCCTTACAATTTTTCTTACCGCGCGGACTACAACAATAGCGTGCCAGCGGGACCATTAGTACCTGGAATTATATTGCCCCCACCTCCGGACTTCTTTGCTCCTCTGGAAGATAAAACAACAACGCCAGCTACTAAATCGACAACTCGACCGGCAACCACATCGACTTACGCCAGGCCGAAGCCGACGATAAAACGGCCGTCGCCTACACCGTCTGTGCATCGCAATAAGTACAAGACTAGACCCACCACTACTACCACCACTACCACGGAATACCCAAGGACAACTGAAGTGCCTACCACAATAACAACGCCACAGTACGTTGAAGTAGTCCCGACCCAGAAATTGAGGCCGCAAACCGTTGTGGAGATACCGAAACGAGTCCCAGTGCGAGTCCAGAACCTCCCTGAAGAAATCAACCCGAGGCCGAAAACAGAAAAGCCTGTGTACAAAATCAGGAGTAAGGTTACATCGAAGCCTTTGTCGGTGTCCGTTTTATACGACTACCCTGATACATATGAGAACCCGCCTACTACGACGGAGAAACCTTACATTGTATACAAAGTGCCAGAGAAAAGTCCCGATGTGGTCACGGACAACTTCGTTACATCAACCCCAGTGCCATTAAGAGCGTACTACTCGAACACTCAAAATAGCAACGTACCGATCACGAAGCTTCAACCTGTATACAACCGAAAACCAAATGAAAACGCCTTAGCATCGTTCTACTTCTATGACGAACAGCCTAAAAGTTCTCCGTCCCCAGCATCGTTCTTTGATGGTAGAAACTATTATAAAACTGTGCCGACGCCACAGCACCAGCAACAAGCTATCAATAACCAACAAGCGTATAACCCGGCTGTGGATGTAGCTTACGGAGCGATCGATCAAACCGATGCGTTGTTCTTGTGGCCACAGAAACAAGGCCCCCGTACGCTCACACAGGAATACTTCAGCATTCAGAAGCCAGTGTACGTACAACCACAACAAAAACGTCCTGAGGCGTTCTACCAGCAGATAGCTGATATACAGCAGACTATCGACTTGTTTACAACTAAGAGGCCCAAGCAACACAGACAACACGGCCACAAACCTAAGGCAATCACCGCGAGACCCGTTCAAGTACCTGTATACCAGTTTAGTTATCAATCGAAACCGAGACCTGATCAATTCAGTTTCCGAGCGCCGAAATTGGACCCTGAACCTTTTAGACCCATGGTCAGCTACAGCAAGCCATTTAATTTAGATAACGAGTTCAACGCCATCACTCCATCAGCTTCGCCTGTGTCCCACCAGCAATATTTAATTGAGAATGTGCAAGTGACCACCGAGACACCGACATCTACAAGATACTATCCGAAAACGAAGACCAGGGACGAAGATTACGAAGACACCCCGATAATCAAGGAAGTAAGACCGAAAAACCATCGAAACCACATTCCGATACAAAACGACAAGCCAGCGCAACATCATGTCAGCCACAGAGTTCCCAGCGTGACCCCGAATCCGATTAGTCACGGGTACTACACGCAGCAGGACGAGAGATATCTGGACGACATCACAAAGAACTCCTTCGACATCTTCGGCAAGAAGATCGAAGACAGTACTCACGACGTCAACGGTTTGGCGGTGACTCCTCCTATCGGAACGGTCAGGACGCCGATAGATAACAACATCAACCTGAATTACGCGTATGAAATCATCGAGTCCCAAAGTCCAAATCCACCGTCGCTGGACAGAGACACTCTCGTTAACGAGCGTCACCCTCGGCCGACGATAAACCCTAACAGCGAGCCCATAGGTCATCATAACGCCGAACTGGTACAGCCTCCCAAGCCGCCATCATTAGCCGATGACACCTTAGTGAACGAGCGGCTACCGCGGCCGACGATAAACCCTGACAGCGAGTTTATCCCGATACCGAATCCGGGATACCGATCACAGCAGTACAGGGTACCATCGCAAGTTCAAAGGCCACAGTACACAGCAGGGGAGCAATATGACTTAAACAGACCATCTTTAGCTGGTGACACGGCGGTCAACTACAGAAGGCCGCTGCCGCCTATAAACCCAGATGCGGAGTGGATATCGCCCGTGAACGCGGCAGGGGAAGGCCGGCCGGGCTCGTTCGTGTCGTACCGCCTGCCCGGGGAAGGCGCTCACGTGTACTTCCTGACGCCCCAGGCGGCGCAGACGAGGGAACGCGAGAGGTACCGGTCGGCCGGCTACGGACGGTGAAACCAAAGCTCTAGTCTGAACAGTTGTGTGTAAATATAAAGCGCAAATGTGATGTTAAAGTGTCCTAAGTAGTGTAAGCGAGAGACTAGCGGGCGAACCCGCGTTGCCATATTTAGAACGATTTTTGGACGTGCGTCCTTAGTGTTGGAAGTTAGCGATGGTTGGACGCTCGTAATTATTTATTAAATTATTTTAAGAGACTGTGGTGCATGCATAGTTTGTTATTTATTTATGTCAGTATTTTCGAAATGTTAGGAATGTGTGATATGATATGATAAGAGTGACAATGTACTGAACATTGTGTTGTAATTATGTTGATGATTGTTATTTTTAACAAATTAATAATAACAAATCATTGTGATTTTGTACTGTATTTTTAATACAAAGAATATAAAAGTAAAATAAAACAATGTAAACATATGAAAGGTTGTTTTCTTTCTCTCTCTAGGTGGGATTACAAAAAACGATATCATAGCCCGGTCAAATAGGTTCAGAATTAGAAATATGTTACTATAAAAATAATAGTGTTCAATATACTCCAATCAAATTCAATAAAATGGTTTGATATTGACCATTAATTTCAGTCAGTAATTATTGTGTAATTATCGAAAAAAAAAACATCTGGGCGTTTATGTTACATGAGTAGTCTAGGTTTAGAACTTTTCAAATGTTTCGCTCTATTTGGCTTCACGGCGGTTTGACGCGCTCTATTTTACCTTGTAGCTGCCTTCAGTTTTTTTATGATGGTGAGTTAAGACCCAAGAAAATTGATTGTAATAATAATAGAGAGGTAAGGTCTGAGAAAAAATCGTGCCCCATAGTTTGACATCCAAAACAGATGGCGTTGTACTGCGCCATATGTTTTATCAAATGTCAACTTTTGGCAATCAGAATTACCGCACGATGCATGGAGCTGTACAGGGCTATCTCGTTTACCTCTCAAATTGTAAGCACGAAATTGTCTTAGATTTTACACATTTTACCCAATCAATGGATCTTTGATTAAGACTAAATAATATATAGATAGGTATAATGTAGACAAAGAACAAGATGGACTGGTGATCTGGTCAAAATCCAGTGGATTGGATGAGGGGAGCGTACCGTATCAGTTTAAAAATGCTTGGCAGAAGGCAGCAGAAGCCTTTAGGCTGATATTGTAATGTAATGATGATAAGATAGATCGATGATGAGGCTCCATCAGAAAGTTATCAAAATTGCGAAATTTTCCTCCTGGAACGTTCCAGTAATAATCACATATTTTTTACGAATTTTGAATTATTTTAAAATTTATGTAATGTCTAATCCCGCAGTCAATTCTCCAAATTTATTCCTGGCTCCTGTGGCTGCAAATTATCCTGGAGCAGGCACGCATAAAGCCAGAGATATACGGCGATAACGGCGCGGGCGGCGCGAAAGTAGGAGTCCAGCCGGAGTAGACCACGTACGGCCAGATGCGTTAAAAGTATCTACCATTCTCTAGGGGTATGTCTATATTTACAAAAATGAGACTGGAACAGATATTTGAACGCGAACTGCAGAGATACATCGCTATTTGCAAAAATATTCCGGGATGGCAGATACTTTTGGCGCGTTGTTTCATCCGCTACTATTGATGCTGACTGTACACGTGGTGAGCTACTGTGTTTGTGGAAGTTCCTTTAGGGAATCGCGTTATGAAAAAGGATGAAAACGCAGTCATACCTGTATTAGGCTCCTGTGGCTGCACATTATCCAGTGGGTACGCATAAAACCGGAGATATACGGAGATGGCGGCGCGGAAGTAGAACGGATCCAGCTGGAGGCCACGTACCTGTGCCGGACTCCGATGTTTGTGGGTGTCCCTTTAGGGAGTCGCAAAAACTACCGAAACTTTCAGCCGCGCCGAAACTTATAACACTGTGTTATATCAAAGAACATCACTACACCTTTTTAAACAAAGGCTCGCGCCGCGTGTCTGTCTGTCTGATTCTTGAGGAAGGTTTAGGTGTATAATTAGTACCCGTACGAAGCCGGGGCTGGTGGCTAGTATACCTATAAAAGAGCACAGTCCTACCTGTGTCGGGCTCCTGAGGCTGCACGTTGTCCTGCAGCGGGCAGGCGTAAAGCCGCAGGTACACGGCGATGGCGGCGCGCGCGGCGCGGAAGTAGAAGGGGTGCGCGCGCAGCACGTCCTCGAGCCGCAGCAGCCCCACGTACGAGCGCAGCGTCATGTTGTAGTCCTACCTGTGTCGGGCTCCTGAGGCTGCACGTTGTCCTGCAGCGGGCAGGCGTAGAGCCGCAGGTACACGGCGATGGCGGCGCGCGCGGCGCGGAAGTAGAAGGGGTGCGCGCGCAGCACGTCCTCGAGCCGCAGCAGCCCCACGTACGAGCGCAGCGTCATGTTGTAGTCCTACCTGTGTCGGGCTCCTGAGGCTGCACGTTGTCCTGCAGCGGGCAGGCGTAGAGCCGCAGGTACACGGCGATGGCGGCGCGCGCGGCGCGGAAGTAGAAGGGGTGCGCGCGCAGCACGTCCTCGAGCCGCAGCAGCCCCACGTACGAGCGCAGCGTCATGTTGTAGTCCTACCTGTGTCGGGCTCCTGAGGCTGCACGTTGTCCTGCAGCGGGCAGGCGTAGAGCCGCAGGTACACGGCGATGGCGGCGCGCGCGGCGCGGAAGTAGAAGGGGTGCGCGCGCAGCACGTCCTCGAGCCGCAGCAGCCCCACGTACGAGCGCAGCGTCATGTTGTAGTCCTACCTGTGTCGGGCTCCTGAGGCTGCACGTTGTCCTGCAGCGGGCAGGCGTAGAGCCGCAGGTACACGGCGATGGCGGCGCGCGCGGCGCGGAAGTAGAAGGGGTGCGCGCGCAGCACGTCCTCGAGCCGCAGCAGCCCCACGTACGAGCGCAGCGTCATGTTGTAGTCCTACCTGTGTCGGGCTCCTGAGGCTGCACGTTGTCCTGCAGCGGGCAGGCGTAGAGCCGCAGGTACACGGCGATGGCGGCGCGCGCGGCGCGGAAGTAGAAGGGGTGCGCGCGCAGCACGTCCTCGAGCCGCAGCAGCCCCACGTACGAGCGCAGCGTCATGTTGTAGTCCTACCTGTGTCGGGCTCCTGAGGCTGCACGTTGTCCTGCAGCGGGCAGGCGTAGAGCCGCAGGTACACGGCGATGGCGGCGCGCGCGGCGCGGAAGTAGAAGGGGTGCGCGCGCAGCACGTCCTCGAGCCGCAGCAGCCCCACGTACGAGCGCAGCGTCATGTTGTAGTCCTACCTGTGTCGGGCTCCTGAGGCTGCACGTTGTCCTGCAGCGGGCAGGCGTAGAGCCGCAGGTACACGGCGATGGCGGCGCGCGCGGCGCGGAAGTAGAAGGGGTGCGCGCGCAGCACGTCCTCGAGCCGCAGCAGCCCCACGTACGAGCGCAGCGTCATGTTGTAGTCCTACCTGTGTCGGGCTCCTGAGGCTGCACGTTGTCCTGCAGCGGGCAGGCGTAGAGCCGCAGGTACACGGCGATGGCGGCGCGCGCGGCGCGGAAGTAGAAGGGGTGCGCGCGCAGCACGTCCTCGAGCCGCAGCAGCCCCACGTACGAGCGCAGCGTCATTTTGCGCATGCAGTACGAGTGGAAGTCGAATTGGTCCTCCATTATTTCGGAGAAGTGCTGGAAGAGAAGAAAAGTATGTTCAAATTTCTAATCTGAAAGCCGTAATGCCCCCATCATAAATAAGAATTCGGGGTCAAAATTAGAATCATGATTCTTTTCGGTTTCATGGCATTAGGCGGGTTCACACAGAGCGAGCATACACGCGAGGCAATTTTCTCGCGCAGAAACACTGGCCGCAGAAGTGCGAGGAAATTGCCTCGCGTGTATCTTCGCTCTGTGTGGACCCGCCTATTGAACATTTTGCAAATTTTCAATAGGCAGAGTTAATGCAAATCTAAGATCAACATCAAAAGTGACATATAGGGAGCGTGCATAAACTATGGGGGGCAGCACAGGAGCCCCTGTTTATTGGTACGAGTACGAAGTGTGAATGTCAAGTTTATGCTTCCAATGTATCCCACAAAATAGCAGAACAAGAAAACGTTCGTGAACTGTAGAGGGCAACACTTGCTTTGACATGAAGTGGCAATGTATAGTTTATGTTTCAGATTCAGGCCAAAAGGTGGCAGACCCTCCGACGCGCACGATCCCTATTGATACTCTACATTTTTATGCGTTGAAAATCAATATACCAGTGCAAGATATTACTCATTACAAATTGATGGATAAAATAGGAAAAATGTTAGGATTGTTTGCTTAAAATAAAAAATATTACTTTGCTAATCCGCGAAAAAAATAACGTGCTAGTCAATAAGTGCTATCCCGTTACACTTACTTGCATATTTTACATGCAACTCGACACATGTTTCGCCTCTCTACGAGGCATACTTTTTGGTTTTGTACTTTTAGTGGTGAGTTGTTATATTTATTTGCGTATTTATTTTTGCGGTGGGAGGGTGGGAAAATTAATTGCATGTAAAAATACGCAAGTATTGACTAGCACGTAATTTTTTCGCGGATTAGCTAAGTAATATTTTTTGTTTTAATTAGTATGGATTTCCGCAAAGTAACGCTTGATTCTATTCATTAAATGTTAGTGCTCCCTACATTTGTGATGCGATCGTATTTAATTCCAATATCGCTGAAAATAACACAAAAATTTCAGTCAACATTATGAAAGATCAAAGTTGTTTTCAAGAATACATTACAGGGCGACCCTGCCAAAAAGGCATGTATAGGCGGGTCCACACAGAACGAACTGCCTCGCGAGGAAATTGCCGCGCGAAGCAGCTCGATCGGTGAAGACGTGCCTCGCCCGAGGCAATTATAACGCAATAATTATCCACTTACCCTATCAACTTCATGTGCCTTCTTGAGCGCCTCGCCCCACTGCCTGGCGCGCTGGTAGGCCGCCGCGGCTTCCGTTTGGAACCACATACACTGCATTTCGTTCAGGTTTTCTGTGGCTGGTACACCTGTAATAATTTCAGAAATTAGTATTTTGTGAAATTTAGTACTTATTGTAAGGAAAAATATTAAGATAGTTATAATTACAGGCAGATGAAAAGAAAAGTAAGTCTAACCTCAACACTGACGTAGAATATGCACCCAAAACAAAATTTAACCGTGCTTTTCTGGACTTAGATATGCTTTTAGTTTGAGCCCTGCTGCCTTGCTGTGCACTTTTAACTTTTAGCTGGGCTAGGTAGATATCTTCTAGTCCTGGCTGGCAACTTTTTAGTTTTAGACCTTCTCTACATGCCCTCTAGCTCAAGCCCCGAAGCACATATAATTCTAGCCCCACCCAGCGCATTCGCATATAACAGTTTTCTTCTCGTCAGTTTTAGCCCGAGCTCTGATCGACGAATAGTCGCGTTTGCCAAAAATATGTATACTCGACCTTATTTCCCATATATTAAAGAAGTGTACACGTATTTTATGCCTTTTGTACGTATCGATATTTTCAAACGTGACTGTACCTTCCAGCCTTACTGAACACTGTAGCTCCTATCTCGAGCCCTGATCTAGATAACCATCTAGCCCTAAGTTAGACTCCTCGAGCCCTAACCTAAGGCGCAGGGTAGGGCAAGGCATTTTCCTTACAAACCTTGTGCAAGTTTTATTCATTACTTTTGGCACTATAGCATTTAATTTCATTTTTTGCTTGTATATATTGGATATACGCAGAACTTGATGTAGATTTTTTTTCTTTAAATAAAAAAATAATACATCAAGCCTTAGCTAACAGAAAAATAAGTATATTTCCCAAAAATAATAACTGTAGCGCAAACACAAACGAAGAAAAACGAGTACAAAGTTTGTATGGAAAGAGCCTCCGGCCAGTCCGCTGGCATGTAGTGCAGTATACCTTCTCTGGTGAACTTGGCGCACATCTCCTCGGCGCGCGCCACGTGGCCGGCGCGCAGCATGTAGCGCGCGCACTTGCTGTTGACGTAGCGGTCCGCCGTGTCCATGGCCTGCGCCTCCTCCAGCCACTGGTACGCCGACACCGGGTCGCCGGCGTGCTGCCACGTTAACGATTCTACTGTTAAACCTACTTTATCTACACACATTTTAAAGAGAGGTATGGGCACAGCGAATGTCATCTCGCTTTGTGTGGTAGGGCACAGCACAGCGGATGTCATTCCAGATCTAGAGCAGAGCCCGACTGGGGAAATACCTCCACCTCATCATCACAGGCCTTTGCGTCTATTGCAGACGATCTAAGCATTGCTGTTTAGACAACGGGTTTGGTGACTGTGGAGGCCGATACACCTCCACCTCCACCTATACAGAAAGAAAACGGCAGCCTAATAACACTAGACCCAAAGGTTGCCAAAGCTCAACGAGGGTGCGGAGTGTTAGGGTCAGCAACGCGCATGTAACTCCTCTGGAGTTGCCGGCGTACATAGGCTACGGAGACTGCTTGCCATCAGGCGGGCCGTATGTTTGTTTGCCACCGGCGTAATATATAAAAAAAAATATGCTGTGCGGCGTAATAGTACGCCCAAAGACTACACAAGATAGTTGTATAATAGTCTTCTAACCTTATCTATTCATTCATTCATTTATTTATTGCTTTTGTGGGTATACAATAGGTCTCATAACAAGATAACAGTACGTTTACCACAAACCCTGTCAGGGCACTGCATTATTATGTACTTAAAAATAAAAAAAGTAGCATGCAATATCTACAACATCTATCCTTCTTTTAACAATAAACAGCCCTATCAACGTCGGCGTGTGTATCGCCGCATTAATATTCTTCAAAGTCCAGTCCGTATTCTCCTTATAATCAAAGTGCGGAGCAGCAATAGTACGCCCATAAATTACAGTCTACTAACCTTATATATCCTTCCTTTAACGATAAAGAGCTCTATCAACGTCGGTGTGTGTTCTATCGCGGCGTCTATATACTTCAAAGCCCGGTCCGTATCCTTCTTATAATCAAAGTGCTGAGCGGCGTAATAGTACGCCCATAGAAGAGCGCTGGCCGGTTGTTTCGCTTCGCTCGGGTCGGAACTGAATGTGCCGGTTTTGGATAAGTTCTCTATGTATTGCAGTACCAGTTTTTCTATCGTTTCGGCTTTGCTTTTGTCCGCGTATAACGATCTGGAATTAAAAGTGGTGTTTGTTTAAAATATGGAAACTTATTAAGATAAACTGAATTATAATGACTGATGTCATGTGAGGAGATCACAAATTGATTTACTTAGTGATCTTGTAACCAATTTAAAGTTGTTTTTGTTTCATAACTACATACAAACTGCTCTCCGTGAAAATGAACATTTGAATGTCCCTAAGGATGATATTTTTTAGTCCAATGTGCACTGCGTCTCACTCTCTCATTAAGTCAAATACGAGATGCTAATACACATTGGACCAGGCAGTTGGACGGGTGGAATACCATCCTAACATAGCATATTTCGCTAACAGTCTAGCAGGGAAGTTGGCGCGAAGATGACCTTTCCTGTTTTCAGTTAAAGAATTTGCTCCAGAGGTTTCTGCAAGTAAGCTCACCTAGTCAAGAACTAATCAAGGAATTATTTCTATGGTGTACGTATGTATACCTAATGTCGACGAAGAGCGGCGGGATGCCCTTGTGCAGGCCGTGGCGCAGGTACTCGTCGACCAGCCGGGCGAACACGGCCGGCGAGCCCGCCTCCGGCAGCTGCAGCCGCCGCGGCGCTATTGCTTTGGGATACTCTTTCCTGGAAGCAACGTGTGACGTCATGTATTCATTTCTACATCTTAAAAAAATTTCACCCCCACTTTACGTGTAGGGGAGGTACCCTAAAAAAATTATTTTTTTATATTTTATTGTACGACTTTGTCGGTTCTATTGATTTATATATCCATGCCAAATTTCAGCATTCTAGCACTAACGACCACGGAGCAAAGCCTCGGACAGACAGACAGACAGACAGACAGACAGACAGACAGACAGACAGACGGACATGGCGAAACTATAAGGGTTCCTAGTTGACTACGGAACCCTAAAAATGTTGACAAATAGAACATTGACCGTCGAATCCGCTCCACCTACAAAGTTCACGTTGACGCGCCGCTCACGAGAGGTTTGGCGTTCAAAGGGTTAAAGAAAGTAACAAAAGTTAACACATTGCTTTGAGAAAGTTCATATGTCCATCCGGTGCATGCCATATTATCTTGCAGGGTATTACATTACATATATTGAATATTATCTCAGAGACTCATCAGTTGTTACTAGAATACTCTTTATTGGCACACCTCAGTAAAAAAGTACAAAAGAAAAGAAACAATTGATTAACATGCTGACAACAGGCGGTCTTATCATTAAAAGGCGACCTCTTCCAGACAACCTTTGGGTAGTGGAAACAGGTGTTTTAAAACGTTATGAAGCTTACAATTACAGTGAGTCTGCTAGATTTGAAGATTACATCTATTATATTTAGTAATGTGATAAACCCTTTGAACGCCACGCCTATTATATACAACGCGCCATCTTACAATGCACGAAGACCGATATTACACTGTAACCGTCAGTTGACATCACAGGGTTAAAACTAAATCAATATATCTGCATTAAAACTACATTTCCAACAAACAACAAATATAAATACTGGGTTCAACTTACTTATATACATCGAAGAAGGCCACTTTTTCATCAGGATCACTAAGTTGTTTAGCTTCTATAAGTTTCTGATAATACATCACATTTTCAGGGTTGCGCTTTAGTAAGTCTTCATAAACTGCCTCCGCCTCTTTAAATCTGAAAACATCAATTATAATTCTGATTTTAAGACATCCATTCTCAACATTATGGACAAAAACGGACAAGTGCGAGTTGGACTCGCGCGCCGAGGATTCCGTACAAATTTAACTTATTTTTTACAAATTTATCGTTTTGAGATTTTTCCCTGTACTTGTAGTGTAAGACGATATTACTTGCCAATTTTATAGTTCTAGATCAATGGAAGTACCCTATAAATTGTGATTCCCTTAAGAGTGACGATATCTACGTTTTTAGCGGCATAAAAGGCCGTATCTTTATTTTACGTTATTTAACTTAGAAGCTTGATTAAAAAAATCAAGCTTCAACACAGCTTCAAGAGATTGTAGACTGGTACTTGTATATATGGTTTTAATTTCAACTCGATACCTCCACGCGTTACCGAGATAAAGGGTCTTGACAGACCAACAGACATACAGACGGACAACAAAGTGATCCTATAAGTGTTCCGTTTTTTTCCTTTTGAGGTACGGAACCTTATAAAGATTGTAGCAACTACCATGGATCCATGTGAATAGTTTAAAATAGAAGGTTAATAACATTTTGTTAAACAAATGCATGTTTCCTCTTGCACTTCCACAAATGTGCTAAACTACAAAAGTTCTAAAAGTCCAAGTTTTGGATACAACAATAAAGCTACAAAACATCCTTTGAATATAGAACTCAAGTCCTTAAAGTCTTACTCGTACCTACCTCCTAGTCTATCTTATGCTTCACTAACTTTCCCATTCAATGCAATGTACACTGAAATCGGCACATCTCCTCACAGCTCCTTAACAATAACATTCTAAACAAAACTGGCATTGTTGTGCTAATTTGGTAGTGCAGCATATTGCAGGTGTATGAGCCATATTAACTGTATTTTAACATTATCCAGCTATAACCAACCTGAACTAGAATAAAATGGATTTATGAGTGATAGAAGATGTTGAAGATGTTTGCCTAAAATTTCATTTAGTTGAAATTAGTTAGCTGTTGCTGACTGTACTTTTCTTTCAACAGGTAAATAATACATATTAAGTAGATGTCGAATACTCATCAAAACAATTCTAACAAACTCAAACACAATATTTTTTTATTTTAAGTGTTTTAATAAGTTAGTTTATATATTATATAGTAACTATTATTAAACACAATTAGGTTGCCTGGTTTTTTCACAGAGTTGTCAAGGTTGTCATAGGAACCTTCTGTGTCCCTCATGAGATCAGTTTGATGGTAACATAATATTGTTACCCAACTTACACATGTATGCGAAGTTTCAGCTCAATTGAATAATGAAAAGTGGGTGTAATCTAGCTTGCAAGATTTGATCCAAACATACTTTTATTATTATTTGGGTTCTTGGTTTTTCTCGGTATTCGGGAATACCGGTGTAATGAAATGCACGGGCCGAAGCCAACTCATAATAAAATTAATCACTACATGAATATTGACCGTTTTCGGCTCGGTTGTACCTTGGTCCTGGTGGCAGTAAGGTAACTGAAGAAAGTTGGTTACTTATATTAGGAAATTGCAAATCGTTCTGAAGAAACTTTCTGACTATGCGGCATGTCTTTAAAATAACTGCTTTTTGCGTATGATTATGAAGATGGTGATAGCGATAGGGTTTTTATTGAGGTGTGTAGTAAACAATGGGTACTGTGGTAATGTTGGTTAATTTCCACATTCTAGCTATTTAATCTGTCAAATCTGTGTTTTTGGTAAGTTCCTCGGATATTATATTTTGTATGTTGTAAGTATTCGGAATTACTATGTCAATTAAAAGAGCTGTTTTGTTTGTTTTGTCTACTACAGTGATATCTGGTCTGTTGTAGTGTGTGGTTGGGTCTGTTTTATAGCTCTGTCAAAATACATCTTGTAAGAGTGATTTTCTAAGACATTGTCAGGGATGTACTTGTAGTTTTAGTTTTAGTTGGACTTGGTTGGGTTATCAAGTTATATTTCATCGCAAGTTTCTGGGGGACTATGTTGGCTACCTGATCATGTCTGTACTTATAATCAGTCTGGACTATTGCTCTGCATGCTCCAGTAATATGTTGTATAGTTTCTCCTAGACTATTGCATTTCCTGCACGAATCTATAACTCAGTTTTTCATAATGATTTTTTTCTACAATCAGGTTATTTTTTTCTAAACTTTGATTTGGGGCTGACTGCAGATCCCATCTGCTGGGTGAAAGCCTCCTCACTTTTACAAACATACATACATTGCAATTTAAATAAAATATTGTAAAAATTACTAACCTTTTCAACTTCAAATAATATTCTCCACTAGTTTCTTTCACTGATAATTTATCAAGGATCTGAGTCTGGAACTTGTGTAAATGTGACAGAGCCCTGTCAAACTGTCCGGACTCTGCAAGAACCATGTTTTGGTACAATAGCAGTTCTGAATGTTCATAATCATATGGTCCTTTCATTTGGTTTGTACGGAAGGCGTCGAGAATGCTGTTGGCCATTTCATAGTCTCCAAGCAGATGATAGCTCATCGCGAAGCCTATCCAGGAAGCCCTCTGTGTTGGTCGGAGCATAAACAGCTGATACCGGGTGTCCTGAAATTTTAGTAATAAAAATTTTAAATCTACTTGCCTGGCATGGTGCTTGTTGTCAAGTCCAAACCATCGAAATTACAATACAATAGGTACAAAAATATTTATTATTTTTGTACACAATAGGTACAAATTTTTTTCAATCCTTACTAACATATCCTATTTAATTTTGTCTGTCCCTTTGTTGCTTAAATGTAGACACTAGTAAAGTCAAGTGGGGTAAAAGGAATATAATAATTATAATTATGATTATATTGTATTGTATTTAGACAGAATTAGTATGCTAAGTACTGTTGTACTGTACTATCTAAAAAAGCAAGCACTTTGGGCAGAAATTAGTAATTCAATTATAAAATACCAGTGTGGCAAAGCAGAAAAAAATGTAGCAAAATTGGTGAGGACTTCATAAAGAGGTGAATGATGAGGCTATCCATAGAAATTGTCACACACCTCAGATGCTATAGTTATTCTGATACCCAATGGCTAAGCCACATTAATGAGTCTTTTAACTCAGAAAACAAAACAGGTATTATTTGTCTCACTTGAATAAATAAGTAGGAGGTAAATAAATTCTACTATGCAACTGAGTTCACTGTCAAGTTGCATGAATTGTTCTAGTAACAAATAATCTTAACTCATTTGCACAGATAGCATCGCATTCCTTACAATGAGTAGGTAACAAAATGACAATACCTTGTATCCTTCTAAATCTCTCATCTGGATCTGGAGAAGGGATAAATCCCGAAGAATCTGTATATTCTCCTTTTCCCATTTAAGAGCATTCCGATAACATTTGATAGCCTCATCATATTTCTTATCAGACCGTTGTAGGAGGCCATAGACATGCCAACACACTGGGGACTTGAGATCATTTCGAAGGCCTCGGCGCACATATTCGTATGCTTCTTCTTTACGTCCCAGGCAGTTTAGAGTCAAACCTTTCATTGCCAGGGTCTCTGAAAAAAAAACAAACATGAATGACTGATCTCCTCTGAGGACTCTAGGCCAAAAAAGTTTAAGTCAGATTTAACCACCAACAGAAACACTTATTTATACATAAATTATTGGTAATAAATACTCACCTCCATGTTCTGCGAATTTTGGGTTGGAGAGGATTTGCTTGGCAAATTTCAAACCATTTTTATATTGTTTATGTTCATAGCAACGCTGGAAAAGTAAGCGTTTATTAGATATTATTTAACCTTATTTATTATTAGATACGGGCACTCCGAAGATGCAAGGCCAGTTATATATGATATAAATAAGACTAAACATTTACTATAGGAACAGGTGGTAGTATTAATAAATAATAATAGTGTCATACAATTGCATGTAGCCCTGATTTGTCATTCAAAAGATATGCTTTATTTTATAATTCAATATAATCGCCGAGGATGACAAGCTATACTGAACCAAAATATATGTTTACAATTGCACTTACCAAAATTCTTTTGAATAGCGCATTTTCTTTGGGCGGCAAAGGATTACTGGGTGGCATTTTGTTCAAAGAAAACGAAGCGTATTTTTATTATTTCACTAATAAATTGAAATATAGCTAAAAACCTCGTGGCTATAAACCAAAGAAGTCGATGAAGGATTGTCTATGGGCTTTCGGAAAGATGATAAGTGAGTCACGTGACCAAATTAGGTGATACCAGCATCAATTTCAAATGTAATAATGACAATCGTATCATCAATAGTTCTCTTTATTTAAAAGTAAATTATTGTTGTCTATGATTACCTAAAATTGCGTTTACAGAGAACGTTACAAAGAAGAAGTATTTGAATAGCTCATAAGGTATTGAGCACATCAAAGCAAGGTAATAGTTTTTTTTATCAAATATATAAATATTATTTAAAAAACGAATCGATAAGTTTGTGAAATCAATGTTATTGATCAAATAGGAATATTGCTTTTATCAAGTTTAAATTTATCATATAACTGCCTCTGTCAACAAGCATAACGTCAAGACATATCAATTGGCCAATGTCAATCATTGGTTAATCTAGCGTTTTTGATGGTATATAAATAAGTTGAATATTTTATTTATGTTACTGTGAGTCGAAATAAGTGTGATAGCTACTTTTAAGATAGGTGAAATAATATGGGTATAGAAAACATGCGTCGCTGGCCCATGTATTTGATGTTCGCCGTGTGCATTCTGCTGGTCCTTTCACTATTAAATAGTGGAAGTATGCTCACCGTGTTGCGAAACAGAGTAGCTGAGATGAGCGTACAACTTCAAGAATGCTCTAAACAACAGACCTCATGTATGGAAGAGTCCCTGCGGCTTCTTGAACAAAAAGACGGTTACGTTTCAAAACTCGATGATCTCGACAAAGAAAAAGGGAAGTTGATTGACGACATTAAAGACTATAAACATAAGTTAACAGAAACGGAAATTAAAGTTAATAGAACGAAAATGGACGAACAGCTTTGTGTGGCGGAGCGCGAGTCTTTAAAAAATCTGCAGCTGAGCAAAGAGGGTGTGATCCAGACTTTGAGATTAGAAAAGGTCACTTTAACGGATCAATTAGCTGATAGAAAAAAGAAGATTGAAGATTTGGAGAGGCAGGTAGAAAATTTGAAGGCAACTTTAGCATCTATGGCTACAAAGCCGGCAGCAAACATAGTGTCCTCTAAAGTAACTCCTGCTGCCCAGCCTCCTAAGCTAAGCCCTGCTTTGAATGCACATGAACCACTTAATGAACCTATCCTTGACAATGATGCCAAGGAAGACATTGATGACACAAATGTGCTAAATGATGATCAAGGTTTTGATCCACAGATGTAAATACATTTTTTTTTTTTAAGGTAAGGAAAAATTGGCAGGGCAATAAAACATTTTTACATCTTGACTGATAACGAAAAACAAAGCCAAATTGTGTTGAACTCTGATAAAATTGTTGACTCACAAATTTATTTTGTATAGTAATATTAGTGTGATTTATGATAGTTTTAGCTACTGATACTTTTTGTATGAACAAAACTACACTCCCAGTGCAATTATATACATGACATTTTATCATTTATGATATCGCAATAGTTAATTATGCATTTACTACTCGTTTTTCCATATTTAGTTATCTATTGTTATTTATACAAAAATAATTACCATTTAGAAGGGTTATTGTTATTCCATTCCCCGTGTTCCATGTTTTATATATTGTTGATATACTTACTTAACCTCGTACCTATATATTAGATATGTATATCAGATACGAGTTTGAGTAAGTATAACGATGATATGTATTCATTTTGTTAAATGCTGGCCTATATTTGGGGGTTATAGCTAGGCTTATTTATCACGATCCACACAAGTGTAACAACTATTTTGAGATTGGTCATAAAGAATTCTAGCAATCTTTTCAAAAATCACATTGGGTAAACATTTTTTTTTTAATGTTACCCTATACATACATATGTATATTGCAAAATTGTACCTGTTAATAGATTTTATTTGAACAAGGTACCATTTACCCTAAACTAACGTTGGTTAAAAGTTATTTTATTGTTGAGCTAATATCAGATTTGTTTATTACACCTGATATTAGCTTTAACTATATGTAGGTACAAACACAACATTTTTTATTTTATTTAAATATACTGTTGTATTCATTAATGAAGTCAACAATATATTATTAAACAATTATTTTCTGATAATTTTGTATATGGTTGTGGGATTGTGCATAGAGTAAATTGAATGTTGAGGCACTATCATGAACAGGTAACCAATCTTGTGTAATGTGTTCATATCAAATGTGTCAAAGAAGGTCGAATTTACAATGAATCTGTGTAGCAGTTAATACCTTTTGAAATGAATAAGTGATGGCAATTTGTAAAACATCATTCTCAATTATATGCTGTATGTGTACAGTTTAAAAGCAATTGGTTTTTAAATATGTAGGTATATTCGCCTTTTACAGGTTGAATAAACCAAATGGACCATGAAATGAAAGTGAATGAAACTGTAAAAACAAGAGAATATATATTAAGATAGGGTGCACTATGCTCAGCTTTCTTACTTACATATAATGTGGAAATAGGTTAGATTAGTAAGTAAAGAGTTTTCAAAATGTTCCTGTTATTAATTCTGCTTAAGGAAACAATGCAGAATTTCCTAACTCATGTCAAGAACTCAACTTTTGGGAACAAATCAAATTATTTTTAACAAATATTTTGATTTGTGTTTTTTAATAGTCACACCACACTACTATGTATAAATTATAAACTGAAATAGATGACATACATTAAAGTTGGATACGAACCTGGCCTTCGCCACTGAAGGGCTTTGTCACTTTTTAGGGTTCCGTATCCAAAGGGTCAAAGGGGACCCTATTACTGAGACTTTGCTGTCCGTCTGTCACCAGGCTGTATCTCATGAACCGTGATAGCTAGTTTCACAGATGATGTATTTCTGTTGCCACTATAACAACTAATACAAAAAACAGAATAAAATGAATATTTAAGGGGGTCTCCCATACGACAAACCTTTTTTTTTTTGGCGTTTTTATAAATAATGGTACGGAACCCTTTGTGCGCAAGTCCAACTCACACTTGGCCGGTTTTTTCTTTAATGTATGATATCTATTTCATTTAATGTCAGGAACTTTATATAGTTGTTATAATTAAATGTTGCCCCATTTGCATTGTCATCCTGTATATTTGTATAAATATGTCAACAAGAATTCCAAGTCAATGTATCAATAACGACTATAACAAGCTATACAAATAGCCCATTGTAAAGTTATTTCAATTTAGTGAACATAGACACATGTAAAGTTCAAGTTACACAGGGAGCTACCTAAAACTAAAGTTCCAAGATTGTATATCTCCATCTCTATTCATTTTGTGTTTACCCATCACGGAACCATAGTGTTCCAGACATTTGGGAAGTGTGGGCAGAGGCAAAGCCAACACGTAGACCCTTTTTGACACTTTAATGATATGTAAAGGGTGCTGCCCGTGCACGTGATGGGACGCACGCAGAGGCAGCACCCGCCAAGGTGTAAGAGATTGATCTAAATGAACTAGGAAATGTTGGCGATCCAATAACTTCGAAGTTTGCGGTAGGATTCGGGTTCACTTGATTTTTCTGCGTTCGCGCAACCAATAAGAATATCGTCCACACAATTAACTGACGAATAGGCGGGTCCACACAGAGCGAGCGAGCGAGCACGTACGTGCGAGGCAATTTCCTCACGCCCAAACCGGCCAGTGTAGACGTGCCTAGGCCGAGGCGGCGCGTGCGTTTTCCTCGCCCGAGGCACGTCTACACTAGCCGGTTTGTGCGTGAGGAAATTGCCTCGCGCGTATGCTCGCTCTGTGTGGACCCGGCTAATCGTGAATCTTATTGTATTGAAATAAGGGTCACTAACGTTAAAAGTGTTGTTAACCTCGTATGGCCCACTACACATTTATTATAGTTTCTATTTTTAATTTGAACCTTCTTGTATAGTAAATTAAGATACATTTCCTTGAAAAAGAAACAGATGGAATTCTACTTTATTGGGTTTATGAAATGTTCTAATTAGATTGAAACAGACTGTACATTGTAATGCATTTTTTACGACGTTATTTTATTACACATCCAGGACAGTAGTAAGATGAGAAACCAGTTTGTTTACACGCTGTTATCATGTAGCAATGTTTTGCCTGAATTAAGTATTATAAATTATAAGCCATCGCGGTGCCACAATTTGTGTAGTTTTAGATCTGATTTGTGTACTCTTTGCTCAAGTTATTATATCAGTGTTGTTTTCAAGAATGTTTATTTATAAAATATCTGGGCGGACCTTGCGCTTGTTTGCCACCAAGGTAGCTTAAATTTATTTGGTTGTGACCAAAAATGGTTTGACATTCTTGACTGAGGTTATTTCAGGTCTTGGTCAGAGACCGTGGCGTAACTATTCCATACCCTCATAAGGCCCAAGGGCCTATCCGTGGTACTAATTCCTTTTATGTGATTTAAACCATTTTCAAATGAAACTGAGTTGCATTTCTTTTGTTCTGTTACATTTCAAAACAAAAGATATTCGACCATATTTAATTCACTATTAATTCCAAATTCAAATGACAGTTTTTTGCATTTCTTTTTATGTCCGGCTCTAAAGCATTCCGGCGTATTCTCCTAATACGGTAGGGAATAGTCTTAGCATTTTCCACAGAAAGACGGGAGGCCATGCGATTTTGCCAATTGATATGGTTACGCCACTATATTATATGTAGGTAAGTTAAGAAATAAATTTTGATACTTATATATGACACTAAGGCTACAGTTAAATGGCAGGTCTTAGCTTCGTAAATATAAGGGTTAATTCACAACTGTCAAAATTTGCTTCTTATCGACTATAAATGTTGTACGATATAATTTATTCTTTTGACTCTATACCAGGAAAAAATCAATTGATATTATCAGGATAAGAGACTTATGAAGTTAACATTGGCAACTATAGAATAAGTACCTACAGTCAACACTTAATAAGCATATTGAGTGCAAAACTACTTCCTAGTTTATTTTTGAAAACAGCATACCTGGTGAGTGATATAATTAGTATGACATTCTTTTTTTTATAACATTATTGTGTTGTATAAACCCATTGTATTCTATATTGAATAAAGAAGGGAATTTAGTTATATATTTATATACTGAAAGTTTCATTCATACCTTTACCTCTGTAATGTAGTGATGTAACTGGACTAATTCCAATGTGGTCTCGTTTCCCCTCTGGGTTGTATCTAAGACTTCTGAGAGACACATTCGTCAGATTCCTGTTCTTTTTTCGGACGCAAACGGTATTCCTCTTTGGACAGAAATAAACTTCGGTGTGGAAGATTTGGAATTTTCCTGTGATACTAGGTAGGTAGGTAGGTTAGGTTCGTAGCTTCAGATGCCCGAAGGCCAAACCGCCCTGAAATAGGAGCCCCGGTCTAGTTAAGTTTTATTCTGACGAACGCGGAATCTGGCGAAAAGTCAGTTTTCGTCCGAAAAATAATAGGCTATAATTTATTCTGACGAATGTGTCTGAGATCCTGGGTTGGAAGGTCAGGTGGCAGTTGGTTTCAAAAAACGAGGACCTTTGTCAATTCTTGGGGTTAGGTTACCAAGCGGGCTCCAGATGAGCCGTTAGTGCCGTTACAAAATACTGCGACAATGCCAGAAGGATGATGAGCCCTGTAAAAGTACTGACGTCTCACGTGCCACATGAGTCAAAGCATTAAGTTTATTATTGCTTCTTCGAATCTCTCACTATAAGCAAAGATAGATAAGAAGTAAGCATAGAGTGCTCCAGAGGCGGCGTTAGGCGTGGGCGACGTGGGCCATCGCCTACGGTCTCGCGGTCCGAGGGGCCTCGCGCCTGAAATAATAAGTATATCTCGGACACACCGTAAAAATGATCGTTATTTCTTGTGCCACCAGAGGGCCTCGCTAAATGTACCTTGCCCTCATAAAATTTCGGTCTTGCCCCCGCCACTGGAGTGCTCGCTCCATACATCAGGGGGCCTAACGCGAAAACCAAAATTCGCAATTTTACTCTCACTCAAAAGTACCTAATTAGAGCGACAGAGAAAAATGCCCGCAATTGACGAAATTCGATTTTGGCGGTCATAGCCGTTTTGGTACAGTCAGCGTCAAATACTTTGTAGCAGTCAAAGTGGCCAAATAGTTTGGTACACCTATTTGGCTACTTTGGTTGCTACAAAGTATTTCACGCTGACTGTACCAAAACACTTTTTATTTTCCATTATTATTCTCCTGTTTGTAATATTCGTTGTAAATTTTTGAGAAATACAATTTTCGACAGTCGCGACATTCGAGACATCAGACTTATAATTCCGCTACTTAATGCTAGACGTCGACTACGAAAATAATAAGCGTTTTAGAACCTAAACTGTTGTATGGAGTGAGCAGAGCACTATGCTAACTTCTTATTTCTCTATGACGCTACGCTCGTGGTTCTACTATAGAATCCTTGGTTTGTTCTGGACTCTAATTAAATCAGCCCCCGCTTCCGCTCAAAAACTAAACTACAATTTTGTTGCATTTCTCCTGGTCCTGTCGCATCTATAGTTGGTCAAACCAATTTGTCAGTAAATAAGAACAATAAAAACTATACTCATCCTTTTCTTTTGGATGCTAGTACTAGTGTAAGACAAAGATAGTATGACTCCCTCTGTCTATGTTTGAAATGAGATAGCCCTTTGACAAACTATATTTAAACATGTTAAATAAATGAAACCAGATTTATTTTAACAAGTTTATTGAGCTTATACACTTTAGCATAATGAAACAAAAATCCGTTCTCTCATTACTTCAAGTAATGAACTAACAACTTAAAAGATACAGGCTAAATCTCAATACTCATTAACAATGCATGTCAATTAAATCACTTTCAGTTACTGAAATTCTATAACTAATCGAGTAATTATTTTATGATTAATTAATTACGCCAAAGTAGTTCACATAGGTAATCGAATATACCTACTCCTATCCATATCAAATCTTATTCTAAAATAGTTCTGTATCAATAATAATAAAATAGTTCTGAATACTTATAATTCATTTTAAACTGAAACAAAAACTAAAAAAAAAATTGAGGTTAGCTTCTGGACGCCAAAAATGTGAATGTAACCGTCACACTAATCATGGTATATTGGCACGGTTGCGCTCGTGATCTTGGCGTGTATCGTTTTTGTATAATTATGCCGGGCTTAAAGAACTGGGGGCCTACAGCGAAAATCGAAATCCGCAAATTGCGGGGATCTTTCTCTTTTACTCTCAGTACGACGTAATTAGAGTGACAGAGAAAAATGCCCGCAATTGACGAACTTCGATTTTCGCGGTTATAGCGCTGGCATCCAGGGCACAAACAAAAAAAAACAAGAATTTGACACAAGGGATTGACAGGGCAAGCTATGCTGGCGCCATCTGTAATGGCTCCTCTACATGATGGCCCAGCGTAGGCCAGTCCTAGGGACGCATTTATACGTTAGAGGGAGCAAGTGATATTGCTATCTCATTTCACCGCATAGCTGCGTCCCTTGGACTGGCCTACGCTGGGCCATCGTGTAGAGGAGCCCTAAAATAATACAACGACCAGCCACTCTCATTTCTAGTGCAATCCTTTTTCGCTAGAGAGCGCTAGTAAAATGAACAGCCATAGTTAGCCATAGTAAGATGAACATGACAATACAAGTCAAGGCACGCGTCTTCGTGTATGACGCATCAAAAAATAATCTGTAGACTTAGCGCTACCCAGTAGCATCTTAAATCTCATAGAAAACTTTTGAACCCAATTATGTATCCGAATGGGGTTGGCCGGCAGACGACTTCACTGATGGCGCCAGCACCTGTCAAGTCTACAATTCGTATATTTTTTTTTTGTTTTATGAACGGGATGCAAAATCTCATAGAACAAAACTAGATACTTACAAGTAAATTTTATGCCGGCGCCATCTATCAAAACCTTGACAGTAACTGTCCCCATTCCCCATTTGTACGATATTGGGATTAGGTTAGCATTCTCTTTTACAGAACACCGACTGAGCAAGCTTTCTGAAAGCTTGTTTCTATGTTTGGCCAGCCAAACTGGTTTGATGAGGATATTTAATTGACTATTTTTATAGAATTTTGATTTGGCTTCGGTTTCCATTGCCATATTAGGCTGACATAATTATTGCATTATTTTTTAAGAACTTAAACATTATTTCACCTTTCTATACATAATGAGTAGATATAACCTAGCATACATAACTAAAACTAAACAAACTATCCCTTAGGAATAAAAAAGGAAATCGGTGGTATAGTGACAGAAGGGACCCTAGCACATTAGCGTTTGTTTTAGAATGCAGATACAGGGTATTTCCTCCACCTGGGGGCCTAGTCAAGATGAAAATCACGACTACTTCCATACCTAATTTACGTTCCGTTAAGGGTTTTATATCAATGATTATCATCTTGGCTAGCCCCCCGGTCATGTACTTACAGACGAACATGTAAGTCTTAACTGCCTGAAAGACTCATCCCAAAATGCAAAAAAAAATAGGACAGGTCTTGAAACAACATTCTGACTAGGTAAGGAGCAATTTTTTCTATCAAATGAATTGAAGTGAGATTAATGATTTTTTGAAACATGTGCTAGGGGTCAGATAACGGTGGAGATAAAACAAACACTACAAACAGTATATTAATATTACTGGCAAAGGAATATCGACTTTAGTCACAACATATTAAGAGTACAAATGATCCAGCTCAGTTTGACCACCACTGTCATATAAAGAGATCTAACTTGACAAACAATTCAAGGGACTTCATGAGTTACAAAAATACAAGTTACTTGATAATCAGTCAGTTATATGGCTACAAAAGATAACTAAAATACAGAGATCTTGCATTTTACTACAAGTAAAATTGTTTAAGACAATTAAAAATTACATGAAGTACATAAACTGTTATTACATTGTGAATTGAATTTTTTTCTATTTGTTAGTATATGCAAAAACTATCTGCTGAACAGAATATCAATACAAGAAATATCTACACCTTATCATCACAATATTCATATTTCATAACATATTCTCTTAAGGTCAACTTAAAATAATAATTATAGTAAAGTGCTACCACTAACAATATTTTAATTTTTAGAAGCAAGTCTGGAAGACAAACATACTATGATAACATCAAGTTCATACACCCTAAGGCTCTGTCAGGTAAAGATATTCTTATATCAGGAACACAATACATAAAATAATAAATGTTGTAACAAATAAAAAATATAACTATCATATCACAAGGTTAGCAAATGTATATGAAAATGTGCAATTGCAAAACTTAAATTAACCGGCCATATCAGCATGCATTTTGTGACAAATATATACTTTAGCACAGCAACCTTGTCAGTAGAAAAAGGTGGCAAATTAAAAAAATGTAGGCGCCGAGAATGTCTACCTATATAAAATTTGCATTTTGCACCCTTTTCTACTGACAAGTTGGGTGTGTTTCAGTATAGCATCATTTATAATATAGCTTTATAAAATAAAAATGCTAAAACACTCAAATGTAATACCAAAAATCACTTGATCTTATTTGATTCTTCCTCCTGGGCTGCTGCTTCAAAGGCAGCCATAAGATTTCGCCTACACTTGGTTTCATCAATATAATGCAAAGACCAAATTATGTACTCCCCAACATTCAACGGGTCTTCCGAGTAACTAATTTGCACTTTACATTTTCTTTCCCATTTCATGCAGTCTGTACTGCGGTTGTTTCTAGTTCTAGTGAATTCTATGTACCCATTACACTCTACTGCAAGTTTTGGCAGTTGCGCATTGAGAGCCTCATGAGAGGCTGTGTTGCTGCTTGTAGAGGGCAAGCAATCTCCTTGTCCAAGCTCATGATTAGGTGGTGTGACCGCAACACACTTTTGTTTCGGCCTTCTCTCTGCAATGCCATCTCCTTTGCTACTGACATCGGAATCTGGGTGAACACGTTTTAAGCTGTTATGTTGGTCATCATGTAAAGATTGAATATGTCTGCTCTTTAGCCTTTTTCTTTCCATGCTTTTATCATCAGGCTGGCAACCCTCTGCCCATTCAGGGCTGTTACAGTTAGATCTGAGCAACCTTTTCTTAGCTGATGACTTGGAACTTATTAGTTCAGGTGAATGCAGGGGATTAGCTAAAACTGTATCATCCTTTCTGAAAGGTAAATAAGATTCTTATTAGAATAAGTTAACTATTCTGCTAAGTTTCTAATCTCAGTTTTTTTTTTAATTACAAGGTATGCGCCACTAGCATTTTTAATTGATTTGTCATTGTGATGGTATAAGGAATTAAGTATGGAATAGGAGGAAATTAAACCTTTAAGTTACATAGTAAAGCATGAAATTTATTTAAAAAAAAACATCATTTCAATACAGACCTCTTATTGGTAATTTTTTCATGCCTTAATTGGACTTTATCGATGCTCTCAACAGTTGTAAAATCATGGCGGGAGCATTGCATGTCATATCGCAGGAATGATTGAACTTTCTTTCTAGTTTTGACAGTTCTGCCAAACCACTCAAGGATGGCATCATCTGATAGATACAAGCCGAAGTTCTGCCTCTCATGGTCAATCATATGTTTGTACCATGCAATGAATGTGCGTGCTTGCTGGCGTTCGGTAAACTTATTGGTGGCATTGTTATTGTCTTCTTTGTATGTTTTTAGTTTGTATTTGGTAATATTATTTTGTTTGCGAGGAGAAGCTGGAGAATTTGACATGGTTTTAATTCTGTGAATGAAAAATTACAATGGTCAATGACAAACCCAAAAATATGATAGTTTTTCTCATATTAACTCTTTAATCCACAATTCCACAAACCAACACTGCATGGAAATAAATAAACTTTAATTCTGTCATTTTGCGCTATAAGCACACATCTCTTAGTAGAATGAAGAGGTATCTTATCCTTTGGAGTGGTAAGCCATCAGCTCCCGACCGATCATGCCATTTAGAATTAATTGAAATACAATCAAAATTCCAACAACTCAAAAACCACGTATGCCACTTGAAGAGTTGTTATATTGATTCAACACATTAATATACACATGGTCTTACTACGATGAAAGAGAATGGGTCCAGAACATTGCTAGGTTAAAATATTTATAAAAGTACTTGAAGTACTACTTACATTTCTCAGAGAGTATCTCGACTACTTCTTGGGAACTTTTAGCCTGACGTGCAAGGTTCAAACGGTGGTTTTGAATGCGATTTTTACTTTCCTCGATGTAAGCAGTAAAGGACAGGTCGATCTCTACCAATTCCTTATGCAATTGAGTTACGGTTTGATGGTTCTCCACTATTTTCTCTAAAACAAAATAAACCAGTGTCAATTAGTTGTCATTGCAAACTAAAACAGTTGAATTCATAAAACAAACTATTTATAACAAAACATAACCTACTTAGACCACTCGTAACTTGCAGAGCCAAATGATCCCGGCTCAAGTCTTCAGATGTTGTAGAATACATCTTATATTAGCGCTTTTAAATATTAACATTCGCTGATTAACTCACAATGTACAAATAATAGTTTAACGAAAACAAAAAAGTGTTTCGCGTCTTCCACAAAATTGCAACCATAGAGAAAACTTTTTATGTCATAACATAAAGGAACGAATTCGTTATTAGGTACCTTATACTACAACCGTCATGAATTTCAATTTATTTATAATTAAATAATTCAAATAGTAAGTTAAAAGTACAACAATACCACTATCATGGAAGAGCTTATTTGGTAGTTCATCGACGCCTTTGCAAACTGTATAAAATATACTTTTATTTTAGTGACTATTTTATTTAATAAAACACCCTAAATCTATACGCTTATATAGTCTATGCTTTAATAATAATACCAGCTTTATTAAAAAACTACTATTAAAGAAATTAAATAACTTAAATTAGTGTTAATTTCTTTAGAATTGTATTGCTTTTTTCACAATATTTACACTTCATTATTATTTACTTACAACCCAGAAATAAACTTGACAATTAACTTTATCGTTTCGAGAACGATAATGCAATGATGAGTGTTCAATATGTACTACGGTACACATACTCTGACATAGTAAACTTATCAGTAAATAAAAAAACCGGCCAAGAGCATATCGGGCCACGCTCAGAGTAGGGTTCCGTAGTTACTCTTCCGTCACAATAAGCTAAACTGGAGCTTAAAGTATGGTAGATTGTTAACCAAGGGATGAACTGTGGGTGTACGTCTTTATACTATGAAGGGGAAACTTTTTGCGATAACTCAAAAACAGCTAAACTGATCATATCCGCTATAGCTAGCTAATGTCTTTCTTAAGCTCTACTTCCAAATTTTTTTTCATATTTTTTGGACCTATGGTTCAAAAGTTAGAGGGGGGGAAACATTTTTTTTCTTTCGGAGCAATTATCTCCGAATATAATCACTTTATCAAGAAATGTTTGTTGAAGACCCTTATTAGTTTTGAAAGACCTTTCCAACGATATCCCACACTGTAGGGTTGAAGCAAAAAAAAATGTTCACCCCCACTTTACGTGTAGGGGAGGTACCCTAAAAAAAATTAAATTTTTAGATTTTATTGCACGACTTTGTCGGCTTTATTGATTTATATATCCATGCCAAATTTCAGCTTTCTAGCACTAACGACCACGGAGCATAGCCTCGGACAGACAGACAGACAGACAGACGGACATGGCGAAACTATAAGGGTTCCTAGTTGACTACGGAACCCTAAAAAAGGTAGTGGTAAAAAAAATTGGGGCAAATAGTTGACTGACATAGTAAACTTATCAGTAAATAAAAAAACCGGCCAAGAGCATATCGGGCCACGCTCAGAGTAGGGTTCCGTAGTTACTCTTCCGTCACAATAAGCTAAACTGGAGCTTAAAGTATGGTAGATTGTTAACCAAGGGATGAACTGTGGGTGTACGTCTTTATACTATGAAGGGGAAACTTTTTGCGATAACTCAAAAACAGCTAAACTGATCATATCCGCTATAGCTAGCTAATGTCTTTCTTAAGCTCTACTTCCAAATTTTTTTTCATATTTTTTGGACCTATGGTTCAAAAGTTAGAGGGGGGGAAACATTTTTTTTCTTTCGGAGCAATTATCTCCGAATATAATCACTTTATCAAGAAATGTTTGTTGAAGACCCTTATTAGTTTTGAAAGACCTTTCCAACGATATCCCACACTGTAGGGTTGAAGCAAAAAAAATGTTCACCCCCACTTTACGTGTAGGGGAGGTACCCTAAAAAAAATTAAATTTTTAGATTTTATTGCACGACTTTGTCGGCTTTATTGATTTATATATCCATGCCAAATTTCAGCTTTCTAGCACTAACGACCACGGAGCATAGCCTCGGACAGACAGACAGACAGACAGACGGACATGGCGAAACTATAAGGGTTCCTAGTTGACTACGGAACCCTAAAAAAGGTAGTGGTAAAAAAAATTGGGGCAAATAGTTGACTTCCCATAGAAAATTTGAATATCGCGCCTTTTTCCACTGACAAGTTTGGTATATTTCAGTATTATATGGTATATGAAACGTTGGAGGTAATATTCTAGACTGTTTATACTTTTGAGATTTTTTTTTAGTTTACACAAGTTGTAAAGTTGGTATTACGTTATAGTTAAACTAAAGCCAGGGGGCCTACCGCGAAAACCGAAATTCACAAATAGTGCTGATCTTTCTCTTTTACTCTCACTAAAACGTAATTAGAGTGACAGAGAAAAATTCCCGCAATTGAGGAAACTTCGATTATCGTGGTTATAGCCCTGGCCAGAAATATATGATCATTTTCAAGAGGGCGCTGTTATTCTCATGCAACCCTATAGGGAGCGTGCATGAACTGTAGGAGGCAGCACAGGAGCCGTCAGATTTTTGGCGCGAGGCGTAAATGTGAAGTTTTTTGTTCCGATGTAGCCCACAAGATGGCTGAACCTACTATGCACAAGAAATCACGTGACGTGTATATGTATATGTGCATGTTTATGGTTCCGATTCAGGCCACAAGATGGCAGACCCTCCAACGCGCACGGTCCCTATACCCTATGGCAGTTCAATTTATTATGAAAATGTTAGTTCCAATGAAATTCCGCAATATGGCGCGTGATCATATATTACTGGTCTGGTTTTATACTCATCCCTTTCTTTCAGCGCAGGGCTATAACCGCGAAAATCGAAGTTCGTCAATTGCGGGCATTTTCCTCTGTCACTCTAATTACGTCTTACTGAGAGTAAAAGAGAAAGATCCCCGCAATTTGCGAATTAAGGTTTTCGCGGTAGGCCTCCTGGTACTAGTGTAAGACAAAGACAGTATGATTCTCTCTGTCTATGTTTGAAATGAGACAACCGTGGGCCCAATCATAAGCGTTGCGTAAATTTTATATTTCGTTTCTTTCATAAACCATTTAGTAATAGTACATTACGATACAAGTGCGAAAAATAGTTAATTCGAAACGAGTGGCGATAAATTAAAACACGACCGAGTGACACGAGGAGTGTTTTGAATCGACACGAGTTGCGAATTACCTATTCGCACATGTATCGTACAACGTTTTACAGTACATATGGCCCTTTAAATGTTCGACACAGTAACGTACTTAATATGCTAATTTTCGCTAAATTATGTACTGTAAAAAATATTGTGACGTTATCAAGCCAAAAGTACCACATTGTCACTTATGGATTCCAAGGTATCAATGATTTTGTTAATCAAGTCAAAATTGACGAAATTTTGTTTTGTTCAGAAATAAATAATTAAAATATCTAGAGATAATTAAAATAATCATGTATATTGTACAAAAATTCAAGCGATAACTTGGCTTTTCATTTCAAATACCAGGAAAGTAAAATACTTGTGAATTTAAAAAAAGACGGCTAAGTGTAAACTTCAGTAGTATTTCTTGAGGGTACTTTCAATTAACAATTTAGGTAAAAGTATCGTTATTTATGGAATGGTAAGTCCATTGTCAGAATGGAAATTGTACAACAACTCCATTTAAAACCAAAATTTTAATCGAATATCGTAAAAAAAACAATATAACGTACTTTGAAAGTACAGTGCTCTAGAGCAGAAACGTATCTTTTTCTGCACACTTTTAAGAACGACAACGACACACTTTCAGAGCATGAGAATTGAAAAATACTTTTTAAGCTAATTACGTCTTAGTGAGAGTAAAAGAGAAAGATCCCTGCAATACGCGAATTTCGGTTTTCGCGGTAGGCCCCCGGTGATTCTATTTGCATATAAAAGAACATGTTATATGTATATATGTAGGTAGCAACAACACAATCAATAAGTTACCTTTTGATAACGATGAGACAAAAGGTAACAAAGAGGATTATTTTCACGTTGTATTCTATAATCGAACATGGATTAATAAATATTAAATGCTAAAGTTTAACAACACTCAACAACTTATCATGATTTGTGCGGTTTTCTACCATTAGTAGGGTATCCCAAAACGCGAAGCCAACCATAGACGAGATTTTAATTACGTGAGCGAACATTGGATAGTGGAACGTCCGCGCTTATTTGGGAGTGGTAATGCGCCGAACCAATCTACTGCGTTCCCGTGATCATTGACTTCGGCCATTGGTCTATCCTTTGTCAACCAATCATTGAAAAACCAGTGAGGAGATCCAATGTAAGTTTACAATTTTGACTGAATATCACTTTGGAATGGACATGCTTTACTGGAATTATCGGAAAAGTTTCATTTTACACGGGAAAATGTGTTACATGTATGAAGAAATAACTTGAAATCGGCCATTTTGATTGCGTTGCCTTCGTTCATAGTTCTAGCGAGTGACGTGAACATCTTCCGACCAAGTACTTTTCCCTATTCCACGTAAGATAAATTATCTTTTTCGAGATATTAATGCTCTCTCTCCGTTTGTTTTGAATATTCATTTATTAACCAGCTGTTGTTATTTATACGAATTATTTTAATAAATATTACATACATGTAATTCAGGATATTCCTACTGTACTCTATACTTACCTAATTAATTAACCTTCCATCAACATAATTAAACTTGTTTTAGACGCTTGACGGCAAAAATATCGACCAGTAACTCTTATGAAGTAACAATATAAGCACCTAATAATGTTAGAAAACTCCAACCCATCTGACTTAGAACTTTTTGACATTCCAAATTGCCGGAACTTGAGTTTGGGTTAAACCAAGGAACCAATCGAGATCAAATTTAGTATGAAAATAATTTTATTCTTGAGATAGTTTTTATACTGTAAACCACTTTTCCTAAATGGTACAAAATCTTTTTTCTAATTAATAGTGTAACAAATTCCAGTGAGCCATGGAGCACGCTCAGATCCAGAGCTCGGATGGTACGCAGGTGATGACCATCAATGGGCAGCAACTGCAGGTGCTGCAGATGAACAATGCGGGCCCGCACATGATCCAGGGGCCCAACGGACAGCAGATTGTGGTCCACGCCATACCAACCACCGCACCTACTATTCAGGTATTGCTTAAATTTTAGAACTAAAATTAGAAGACCTATTTTATTTTTCCATGTAGAAAAACACATGATCTACACTAAATAAATAAATAGGTTTTTTTATATAAAACAAAATCCTTTAGTTTATATTTAATAAGAGGCAGATATAATAACTGAATTCGCCTGTATTCATAATTTAAAAAAAAAAATCCTGCAAATAAATCCATGACGCAGGCGTGTCAACTGTCAATATCCATACGTAAACAGGCAAAAAACATCCACAACCTTTGTCATCAAATTACACACATATCCTACAAAGTTTTAATTTAAGTCATTAAGCATAAGTTCAAAAAGGCTAGTGTTGTGTAATACATACAAAACGTCCATGGCTTGGGAACAAATATCTGTGCACATTACACAAATAAATGCCCTTACTGGGATTCAAACCCAGGACCATTGGCTGCCTAGGCCAGAGACCGTCAATTCCGACCAGCCCGGAGTAAAAAAAATACTATGAAAAAAATTATAATCTTAGATAAAAAATTAGACAAGATTAGATATCCAATATGATTTTAAATTTATATCATAATAATTATCAAGATGGAACTGAAACATTTAGTTGAACCCAAACAACACTAAAAGCTGTAGTTGGGAAACATTGTTTAGATTATGATAGATATTTTTGTATTCTTTCTCCTTAAAAAAATGCTCCTTTTTCTACATTGACTTAACTTCAGATAGAGAAGCCATACGAAACAATGAAATTGTCGCAAACGTAACCTGTACCACGCGACCAAAACGTCGTAAGCGTCACGCGTTTAGCTAGCGAGATTCACACTATGCCGACAACAACTCATGGCGCAAAATACTGATTCTCTGTGCCGGTTCTATGCATAGTAATAATAGTTCATGTTTTTCTATTGACAAAGTTGTCTTGATGGTGTGGTGTGGATTATTTCTAAATTAATAAAAAAAAATTAAACTACAAACTAACTTTGTACATGCATACACAGCTGGGAACACCACAAATCCAGGTAGTAGTATTTTAACAAGATAGTGCTTAGGCGGGGCCACACAGAGCGAGCATACGCGCGAGGAAAACGAGCGCGCCGCCTCGGACGAGGCACGTCTACACTGGCCGGTTTGTGCGCGAGAAAATTGCCTCGCGCGTATGCTCGCTCTATGTGGACCAGCCTATTAATTAGCGTCATTAGGCGGTTCCACACAGAGCGAACATACGCGCGAGGCCGAGGCGACGCGTGACTTTACTTCGCACGAGCGCGCCGCCTCGGCCGAGGCACGTCTACACAGACCAGTTTGTGCGCAAGGAAATTGCCTCGCGCGTATGCTCGCTCTATGTGGACCAGCCTATTAATTAGCGTCATTAGGCGGTTCCACACAGATCGAACATACGCGCGAGGCCGAGGCGACGCGTGACTTTACTTCGCACGAGCGCGCCGCCTCGGCCGAGGCACGTCTACACAGACCAGTTTGTGCGCAAGGAAATTGCCTCGCGCGTATGCTCGCTCTGTGTGGACCCGCCTATTTACACAAGTAAAATCTAATATTTTGTAATATCATATGTACTTAATCAACACTGAAACATTGGTACTGAAGGAATTATAATTTGCTAATATCTGTTAATATTGAACCTGTAATTAAAAAAACCCCTATGATTGTTTCAAGCTCATTGTAAAGGGGACATATCAGACATGAATACCTATATTCAATTTCTACTTTTAATGTGTTATTTAGAAATCACAACAAATGCAACCAACAACAAGATTTTCTTGACTTTTACAGATGGCAACGCCCAATGGACAGCAACTCCAGCAATTACAAGTGTTGCCTCTGTCCAGTCTTCAAGGTAAGGTCACAAATACTAAAATATTTAGTGAAGTTCCACGGGCAAAGGTACCTTATGGTGATTGCTTACGCTGTTATTGACGCTCTAATTCTGCTGTGCTACGCGACGTAAACGCTACTACACCGTACTTTTATCTGTGAGAGATAAAACGTAGTGATTATATGCTCTTTGGTGGGAGACACCATTTTATTGTACGTATAGCAATTATTTACATGACAATGTAACTACGAAATTATTATTATTCATTATTTTAAACTTTATTGCACAAATACAAGTAAAAAGTACAATAGGCGGACTTAATGCCTTCTCAGGCATTCTCTACCAGTCAACCACTGGGCCAAACAGAAATTTGCTAAGGTTTGTTATGTATCATGTATCCCATAGAAATTGTCAGATGTAGATTTTCACAAAAAATCAATACAGGAAAACTGTCTCAATTCAATTGCTCAAAGCTAACTGAAAGAGATCCTTCAAAGGGATAAGTTCGCCTTTGTATTAATGCTGCTGTTTTTTCCTGATTTTTTTTTCATTTTTGTACAATAAAGTGTTTTACTACTACTAGCAGGGCGCAGTGTTGTCCACGACAGGCCCATGGAATACTCTTGCTCAGGTTTGTTACAATCTCAAATGTGATAAATTGTATTTCAGGCACAAGTAACAATATTCAACCAATGCAGCTAGTCCAAACAGCAGACGGACAAACATTCATCTACCAGCCCACTGCCAGCGCTCCGCAGCCTTCCATAGACCAGCATCAGATCATCCATCAACCTGCTGGTAATTATAAATAAATTAAATTAGAAGCTAGATCTGTGTATGATTATGAATACACAGACCTAGCTTCTAATATGATTTTTCTGTTACCAAAACTTAGGACAGTTGTAAAACAAAAGTTATACATAACCGATATAAATTAGCCCTCTTGTTCCTGATCAACAGACAGAAGTGAGAACATTCGAGCATTGAATTATTATTACTAGGTATATATAGAACCGGCATAGAGAACCAGTATTTTGCGCCATGAATTGTTGTGTTGACAACAAACCATAGAAGGGGGGCGTGAGGTCGCAATTGGGACAATTTTATCGAGTATGGCTTCTGAATAGTAATCATAACTTGTGCATGTTTCCATGGCAGATGATTTTTATTTTAATACATATAATGTTTGGTTTTGTTTCAGTTATCAACTTGAACGGCAATTTGGTGCAAGTAGCGAATGTCGGCAACGCCGTGCAGCAGCAGCAAATTGTTAACCAGCCCAATATTGTTATGGTAAATATTCATCACCATTGGTTTATTTCGGCCGTGACATGAAATAGTTCATATACGTAAGATAAAAAAAACAGCTTCGAGTATTTGTTTTGTTTTTCACGACAAGTTAATTTTACAAGGCCGGTCAATTCTTCTTGCTTGACATCCTTACTTTAGATACAAACGATTCTAACGAATCTAAGATCATATTTTCGGGGGGCACCTTTGGTTTATCATCATATTAGCTCGAAGATTTAGTTCGTGTGCACGATGACACGCGGATTTATTAAATATAACCTTTAGTAACATGTCAATACGAATCAAGGCGCGCGTCTTCGTGAATGACACGATCTTCACGCCATGTCGCATTACATAAGTATGCCAAATTTTAGCTCAAAAGTTCCACGCCCACAGCACACTTTCTGGGCTATAAATTACTTCGATCAACGCGCACTGTATGTACTGAACTGTATAAGTGGTTGTTTGACCTTGCAGATGGTAAACAACAGCAGCAGCAGCAGCAGCGGCGGCGGCGGCGGCGGCGGCGCCAGCACGGCGGCGGCGGACGGCGCGGGCGCGGACGAGGAGCCGCTGCTGTACGTGAACGCGCGCCAGTACAAGCGCATCCTCAAGCGCCGCGCCGCGCGCGCCAAGCTGCACGAGCAGGGCAAGATACCCAAGGAGAGGCCGGTGAGCACACACCTTCAAAAACGCCGTCATTTACAAGTGGGCAATTATAAAACAATAGCCGGGTCCACACAGAGCGAGCATACGCGTGAGGCAATTTCCTCGCGCACAAAACGGCCAATGTAGACGTGCCTCGGCCGAGCCGGAGCGCTCGTTTTCCTCGGACGAGCGCGACCTTGGCCGAGCCGCTCGGTGTCGGTATTTCGGCATGCTCAAAGGCACCTCACTCGTCTGCCGCGCGCTGGTCCGGACGTGTTTGTTTGGTGCGCGTGGTTATTTTGTTCCGTACATCAAATTGGAAAATTGAATATCCTTTTACGTATCAAATACATGATAAGGTATGCTTGAGATCCAATACACGAGCACGTGGCCGCACGTAGTGATTATATGCTCTTTGGTGGCCACGCGAGGCTGCTCGCTCTGTGCGGACCGTAGTGATTATATGCTCTTTGTGCGGACCCGCCTATTAACGTTGTGAACAGTCTGCCCTGAATTGGCAATAAAAATTTCGCTAGCGCGATGTAGAAGTCGCCGCTTTCCATACAGCGCCATCTAGCGTGATATTCGGTAAACCATTTAATATGAAACTACTGTACGGAGTCATACATCCTCAAGCGGGCTGCACGAGCATGGATAGATCCCCAAGGAAAGGTCGATGAACAACCAACAACAATAACTATACAAGCCTGACTAGATCTCAAAAATTACTCCACCATGTATTGTGCCGCGAGCGGCTTAAACTGACTCAACATCAAATGTGTCGTTTTCGACCAAAAGGTACTTATTGCAGGTGGTCAATAAGGCGCTATTTCCATAAAACCTTTTCGTTAAAAACGTCACAAATATTGTAATGCCGCGCAAGAAGTTTGACACAAATTTTTATTTTTGCCGATCAAAACTTATTGACCGATCACAACAAAATTTTGTTATTGTTTATCTGGTTATATTCAAAACCCTAGTGGATGTGGGATATATTATTTGACAGTTGGCAGCTCCCAAATAGTATGAAACTGTCCCACGGAAGTTTTTAGTTTCACTACGTCATGCGTTGACGTCGCTTGTACTTCCCCCACTACCAACTTACACATAAAAAGGCAATATTTGTGGGGAAGATATACCCATTAAAAGTAAAAAACCCTTTTTTAAAGTATTATTTTTTTGTTTTCAGAAATATCTACACGAATCTAGGCACAGGCACGCAATGAATCGGATACGCGGCGAGGGTGGCAGATTCCATTCCGGCAGTAGGAAGTAAGTATCTATATACATTTTAGAAAATCATTTCCTTGACACAGTCACCAGCATAATATTAACACCTTGATTAAAAAAGAAAGGCTTACATATTATTAAGTTGAAAAAGTTGCTGTTATATTTCGCATAATCGTGTCATATATTTGTCTTCTGACTACAAATAAGCTTTTTTGTAATAACTTCATTAGTTTTGGTACAAGCTTTTATCGCTGACTGTACTTTTATTTCCACAGGCAACTAATACTTATCGAGAATTCTAAAAATCCCAAGTACAATTAGTTTGCTTTGCGTTGTTTTATCACAGAGTTCCCATGGCCGCCTCCTATCTTCATCATCAGATCAGCTCCATGTTACTATAATATTGCATTGTCATCCGATTTACATATGTATGCAGAATTTCAGCCCAATCGGAGATCGGGAAGTGGGTCAAATTTAGCTTGCAAGATCTGACCCACACTAATAGGGCAAGCTAAAAAAAAAGCTTGTAATAAAAAGTTGTGAGTCGAGCAAATTATGTTCACATACTTACGTGTTTTAAACTTACATGTGTCGGAATATGGAAATGGTGGAGCAGGGCTCGGAGGAAGAACACAAGCCTTTAGAAGATATCAAACCGGATACTGTGTCTATCACCATTATTCAGGTAAATACTGTGTTTATTATAATTTCTAAATTCATTAGCTTCTTGTCTGTGTTTGATAAGGATTATGTTACGATGTTAGTCATCTTTTGCGATTTTTTTCTGATCTACAGCACGAACGAAGTTTGAACCCACGATTTTTAACCACCACGCAAATGAAAGGTTAATAATAATAACCCTTATTATTAATTAAATTAGAAAAATAATATATTTTCGAAATTTTATCAACAACTCAGAAATGATATATGCCGTTTGAAGGGTTATGTTCCTAGCTGTATCCCAGCTTTTTATAACATCACTTTTTTAATTTCTTAATTTTACAATAAAATAAAACTACTTAAAAGACGGTTACTTCAATTGGTCACTTCTTAGTTTCTTTTCCTATGTTTAATAGATGCATATTTATTTTACTTACTTTCCTCACAGTTGAAATTAAAAGTACCTAGTATTTAACTCGGGGAAGCACCGATTTCACCCTCGAACTATTTGCGTTCTCTCTTCGATCGAGCGTTAAAATGTCTCTGGTTAACTCTTAAGCATGCGCCAGACGGCAGACAACCACAGTTTCTGCAAGATGACCTAGGTAGAAAAACAGTGGTTTTAAGTCATGTAGCAAGTGGTTGAAATGAAACTAAATTCTGCACAACCTTTAAACGACTCTTGGTAGACAGGCGTGCTCTGCCAACCATTGGCAGAAGCAGTGGTTTTAAAATCGTCTAGCCGCTTGGACAGTCGCACTGCCGCCCGCTCCGAGTGCAGACGCGTCGCGCGTGCACGCATGAAGGATGGCCAACGAACGCGATATTATTACCGAACTCATAGAGTTGTATAGAGACCTGCCGGCCTCTGGGACTTGTCGTGTGAAGCGTATAAAGACCCGGTACAAAAATGGTCTTTTTTTGTCTTAATTGCACACAAAAGAGCAAGACAAATTCCAACATTTTGAAATTTCGACAAACAAGGAGCCATGGCGTCTCTATAAGAGTTTCACGCACGTTAGCACAGCACAAGCGCTTCAAACGCACTGAAGTTTTGGGCTTGTTGTAAACGATAAACAGCCGCACTTCTACCAAGGTCATCTTGCAGAAACTGGCACATGCTTTAGTTAACTGTATAAAGCTAACCCACCTTACCTCTCCAGGACGAAGAATCCCAAGAGCGCCAGCGGAGTCACTGGCGGCGCCTCGCCCCGCACCAGCCCGTGCCCTCCGCGTAGCACTGAGGCCGCCCCGGCCCCGGCCCCGGCCCCGGCCCCGGCCCCGGCCCCGGCCCCGGCCCCGGCCTCGGCCCCGGCGGGCGCCGCTTCACTTACACGACGAGATACGGTCGGGGATGTTAGCGCGCCGGCCGAACACCGCTATACCACTTAATTTATTCGGTTGGTGAGTTCATTGACTATGGTGTGATTAACCCATTGAACGCCGCGCCTACCGTGTGAACCTTGTCGTAATGCACGGTCAAAGAGAGTTGTATTATGACGTCAAGAGCATCTAAAGGGATTATGAGTAGTGCATACACCGCCAAGAATACCGCGACTTATGTGTTACGGCGTATGCTGTCGATGCCACCTTTGGCCATAATGTTGACGTGTGAGTGAGAGCGTGAGGCATTAAACGAGTTAAAGATTACCCAAACTAAGCTAGCCTTATACTAGAAACCCACCACCGACCGACTGAGATAAGTGAAAGGCGGTAATTGTAGATGGCGCTCCCGACGATGGTTCCTTTTTATGTAGGGACAACCAATTTGACAGATGCCTTCCCATTGTTCGTGTAAATGTTAATTTATTGGAAATCTTACCGCTGTCAGGCTTTTTTATGTCAGATACTTTGATAATAGGTACGGTCACGTCTCAAAATGTCGACGCGGACAAAGTGCCAGAAATATATGGGCCCACTACCCTAATATATAGACCATAAAGTCGTGTATACATATTTTTGGCACTTCGATCGTGTCGATGTTTTCAGACGTGACTGTATAACAGAATAGACAATAGATAATTAAGATGATATAATTGATGGGAATGTGATCGTTTTAAAGACAAAAAGCTCGATCAAGGTGAGACGTATAATGATACTTTGATTTATTATTACTATATATGGAACCGGCACGGTGAACCAATATTTTGCACCATAAGTGTTTGTTTTGACAACAAATAAAAGCGTAGCGGGAATTCCGTGACATAAACGCGTAAGCGCCATCAATGTTTACGGTGCTTATGACGTTTTGGTCGCGCGGTACAGGTTGCGATCGCGACAACTTTAATTATTTGGTATGGCTTCTCTATAGTAGTAATAACTCAATCTAATGATATAATGCATTTGCATTTAGAGAGATTATATATGCGGTCTAGACTGAAAATCATTTATGAAGCATCTTTATATTGTCAAATTATGACTCGTATTCATTTGATGCGGGGTTAATTTCAAGCAAAGTCAGAAAAATAAGAAGTAATAAATAAAGCGGAACTCTATTTTGAACTCCTACACGTACTCTGGTTATAATATTAGCGAAAAATCGTTGAGCATTAGACTTTCTGTTTGCCGCGATATCTAATGTCGAGTAGCAGTACTGAGATTTCCGCTACTCGATATTAAATAATAAATAAATAAATATCGACTGCGTATATAATAAGCATTTTGGTACCAAAACTGATGTATGGAGTGAGCACTTTATTACTTCTTATTTTTCTATGGCAAAGTGTAACTAATATCAGTTAACATAAGAATGCAATCAGAATCGCCCTTATCTACAACATTTATGGTATTTAAATAACTGACAAAATTAATCATGTCTTGTAAACTAGTGTACTGCGGAGCAAAGCTCCTCTTAGCAGTGAGATAAGTATGAAGTCGAATTTTATGTTTCTGAAGACATCGGACCGTGTAAAGGCCTTTAAAGATTTGACGTTAAATCTAAGTATTGTTGATTTTTATTTACTGTTTAAAATATCCGTTAGTATCAATAGTGTAGGCAATCAAAATCGAAGTTTCTATTATATAGGTATTAGTATTAGATAGACTAAAAGCTTGGTGATCTAAATAATTCTAAAATTACTACGACACTGCCCGTAAAACAGTTAAATGTGTAGATAGACGTGAAATAATAATAATAACTCCAAATTAGTTTAAAATATTAACTCTTAGACAGTCTCTATGTGACGTTCCACGAAGAAAGGTAGCTTAAGCCATAAGGTACCTTTTATCGTGGAATGTCACATATTATTGGATCTCAATCCGTTATATGGGTGGATCAACTTTTTTTTCTTGTCATTCTGTCCTGTCAGCCAAGCGAATGTTATATATACTACCTACGTTCTACCAAAAAGAATTTGAAATAGAGGTGTATTGTCATAGAAAACTTTATTGCGACGTAAATGTACTGCCATCTTTCGACACATAATTAAAACTTTTAGAACGCCAGTTGACATTGATCCTTATTCTTTTACTGATATGTCTTAAATTTGTTAAATATCAAAAAGTGGCGCCATCTAATAGATTGAAGGCCAAAGGTATAGCAGTATCGTTTCGAGCGATGGCGCCATAACCTTTAGGTAGTGCTCGGCAAGACAGCGTCGCTTTATGATATTTAACAAATTGAACACATGTCCGTGAAAGAATAAGGATCGGAGTCAAATGGCGTTCTAAAAGTTTTAATTATGTGTCGAAAGATGGCAATAAATTTACGTGGCTACAAAGTTTTCTTTGACAATACACCTCTATTTCAAATTCTCTTTGGTTCTACGAAAATATTAAGTAAATAGATGACCGTTTATGGAAATGGCTTCTATTCTAACTCCCATAAAAAATATATGCCTGGTTATTTTAAGTACCATAAAACCAGGTTTTTAAGAGTGACCCAGGCGACCGTAACCATGGCAACAGTGATAAGAGAAAGTTGATTCATCCATCAGCAACATGCTTATGATTACGCGTTTTAAGCATTAACTACTATACCATAATCGATGTCGAACTAGAAATGGCTAGAGTAGGTTGATAATTTCAATATTTTGACGAATTCTTGGCAAGATTACGCCAGAATCAGCGTTTTAAACTATCGTACATGAGGCTTTTTTCGCAACACGTTTACTTTAAGTTAACGTTGTTTTTTGTTTTTAAATATTGCTGGCAATTTACATGAATTGTTAAATTATTGTTTTAGAATTGATTAATATTATTATATGTGAAGAGTATTTTTAATGAGCTTTAAGATTTCTCAGCGAGGAAATTACATGAAATATTGGTCAGCAGATTTTGCAGTAACTTGATATTTTTGCTGATAATGTTTTCTAAAAGTATATAAATATATATATCAGCAAACTACACAGGATAAAACAAACATTCACTTTTTTTTTTTTTTTTTTTATAACGATAGGCAAGCGTTTGACCACGATCTCACCTGATGGTAAGTGATGATGCGGTCTACGGTGGAGCACGCTTACCTATGAGATACCTACACTTTATGCCCTTTTGACTATTTTTAGCAAATAGTACTTTACTGATAGTAGGTAATGTGTGTAGTAATAATAATATTCTATAAACGTACCTATACTCTGTATCTTTAGGTATTTAAATAAAAGTAAACAAACAAATTTTACATTTTCGATACAAAACCGCCTGGATTTATCACTGAACGACTTTAACCTAGATTATTTGATCATGTAATGTTTTCATCTACCCTCAACTGGCTTAAGGAGCCATTTGAGGGTAGATTTTGTTTTCCCTTTATTTAAATACCTAAAGATAAATAGTATAACTGCCACTCAGACTGACCATAATTTTAAAGCAATCTCATATTGTTTGTTTTTTGTTGAGCATCACAAACAGATTTAGATATATCTACGTTCTACGTGGATACTTTGAAACGTTGTTACCCCTACATTTAGGATACAGAAGACGTAACGCCGTTTGGCGTCCACTATATTTTTAACTTCCATTATTTTTGTATTTATAACAGAAGATCGAGAAGAAGAGAGTTAATCTCAAAACCTTGTTCTGGTTAAGCCAGAAATCGGTAAGCCGATTATGTTCATGGCTACTTGTACTTTGGAATCCTCATACACACCTATCTGGCCTAGTGGGTAGTGACCCTGCCTATGAAGCAGATGGTCCCGGGTTCAAAGCTAGACGTGTAGGTACTTTTTGTTGCAGGATTTGTCGAATAATTTTCCTGTATCTTAAGAGGGAAGTATACCACGGGAAAACGTCTTTCCACTTTTAAATATTTTCCATTCTCGATGATTTCTTAGTATGTTATTGACACAATGAAAAACTAGGTTTATAGGTTTTACTTTATTAACTTGCAATTAATTAATGCAGGTAATTTGTAAAACAAAAAATAAAAATTAAACGAAACTATATTATGCTGAAGCAATCTACATCAAAATCAAATTTATTTGTTAAGAAATATAAAAAATATGTAGAAATATGTTGTTATGTTGGGTGTGTATGTTGTATATGTTTGTTGTGGATTTTTTTTCTCCCGAAATAGAATTTCTTAGAAAAAAATACCGTGAATTCCCTAGGATCGCAAAGCTATTCTTCCCTCTTAAGGCATTCACTGCCAGGGGGCGTGGCCTAGGAACAAACTTGTATGACGGTGAACGCATATATGCGTCGGTGGCAGTGAATGCGTTAACAAACACAAGAGTATCAACAATGTCTAACAGATACCCTACAAAATGTAGTGCCAATATCACAATTCACTGATATCTTTGTAATTTTTTGTACTTATTTCGTTTATAGCGATTCCAAATCCAAAGATAATTTTAACAGATTTTTTGGTGTAACATAATTTTCTCAATTTTAAAACTACTGTGTGCCTGGAAGCTGTCAAGTTTCCATTTTATCTTGTATTCACACTTATACGTGCCTAATTGCCTATCAAAGATATATTGATTAAGATGCGTTAAATGTAAGACAATTCGTGCTTCGAATTTGACGGGTAAACTAGATGGCGCTGTATAGCTCCATACATTTTGTGGTAACTCTGATAGTTTGACAATTCAGTGACCGCAAAACATGGCGCAGTACAGCGCCATCTGTTTTGGATGTCAAACTACGGGGCACGTTTTTTCTTAGACTTTCCATCTCTATTACAATCAATTCTCTTTGGTGCCTATTTACGCATTGATTAGTGTTAAATGCCAGTTCATACATTTACTACTTAGGTCATTGGGAGAAAGTGGAGCGTTCGGGCACTCGGATCAGTTCGGCTCGACATTGCTTCGAGCAATTATTAGGGTTGGTAAAACTTGACGTCCCTTTACGTGCACAACCACAGATAAGATAATTACTTGAATTTTGAGAACCCTAAAGTGGAACCATACATTAGAAAGGAACAACATGATTCGTCCCTGAGTCGCTGTCAAACTTAGGTTTTGTATGAAGTTTTCTTTCTGTACGGTAGTACTATTCTTTATTTTGTTCTTACGTTTAGTGTCAAATGTATGAACCTGCACTTAACAGTAATGAACGTGTAAACAGGCCTTAAAATCGTATGTTTCGAACGGGATATAGGATCAAATGAAAACGTCGCCTTTTCAGTTGTATTGCTTAATCATTTGTATGTATGTAAATATGACTTTTTATATATCTAGAACCGAGTATAAATTTATTGTAGTGTTTTATATTGCAATTAAACGAGTACAAAATATAAAATGCACCAAAATTATTGTTTTATTTCTATAATGAAACGTTAATCAGTTTCAAAAAAGTTTATTATAAATTGTTAAGAAACTTACTTTATAATAATGAAGGTTCAGGTAGATTAGTGATTTGATATTCAATTGGCCTCACAGGTGTCATCTATACTTATTTAATTAAATTAATTAATATCTAAATTACTGATTACTATGTACCTTAATGTTTAACAGTTTAGTTGTAATAAGAGTATAAAGTGTACATTCAAAATAACTTTCAATATATCAACATAATTCAAAATATTAACACAATAATAGCTATGACCTTCATAATATCAAGTTAACAAACACAATGATGAGCATTAACATCACAAAGATTTTTTTCGTAAAATATGCTTTAATTCGCTACAAATTGATAATGACCGTGTTCTTTAATAGTACATTACGATACAAGTGCGAAAAATAGGAAATTCGAAACGAGTGGCGATAAATTAAAACACGACCGAAGGGAGTGTTTTAAATCGACACGAGTTGTGAATTACCTATTCGCACATGTATCGTACAAAGTTTTACAGTACATATGGCCCTTTAAATGTTCGACATAGTAACGCAATATGCTAATTATCACACTAGTGCGCTAAAGTAGCACCATATGTACTGTAAATTATATTTCTTACTTAGACTAACATTCGGCCACTATAAAAAACTTAAATATTACTTGTATACTAAAAGTAACAAGCATACAGGTATATTTAACTGATTTTAAAACTATTTACCATTGCATTTCATGTTAATTTAAACTATTTATTTTACAATGATTTCAATACTCAAAAAAAACTTAATATGGTTAAGAGACTTACAAACTTTATTCTTACAGATTTTTATATCCTTCAGCGGTTTTGATCGCCCAGCCTGTGCAAGTGTTCAGTAAACGTCATAATTTCATAGAAGTGACGTTTAAAATAACACTTATCTTGTTAAATTTTGTCCCTCTCTAACAAACAGGAATGTCAAAATGACGGATAGGGACAAACGATTATCAACCATTTGTTATATTTGACAGACTTTTATGACGAGACAAAGGGCAAAAGGCAGTGCTTATCTTTTTTCGGCACGTTTCGTCGTATTTTCGAACCCTCGATAGTTTCGGTTTGAATATGTAACTTTAACTAATAAATAAAACAAGAAGACTGACAATGTCAATACAAATTGCATTCCTTCAATTATGGAAGGTAGAGGTAAGGAATGAAATCTATAGGCAGAACTGTAGCAAAAGTATGGAGTGTGGATTAAGAGGAGTGGCATCTCTTATGGTAGAACTATTGCAAAAGTGTCCAGCTGTCAGCTATAAATAATAGTTCCAAATCTCTCCCGAGTAGCTAAGAACCTAGGCGTTATTGACGGAGTGAAGTGCGCTGTCTATGATTTGAGTTTTTTGTTCAAGTACTCTAGGTATTCTAGGGCCACCTATTTAAAGTTTTTTCATGACAGTTTTTGATATATGGAGATTTCGTTCCTTATCTCCACATTCCGTAAGCAAAAGTGTACAGCTATCACATATAAATAATAGTTCCAAAACTCTCCAGAGTAGCAAAGAACGTAGGGGTTATTGACGGAGTGATTTTTTTTTTCAAATATTCTAGGTATTGTAGCGCCTCCTATTTAAGGTTTTTCGACGGACACTTTTTGGTACATGGAGATTTCATTCCTTACCTTTACCTTCCATACCTTCAATATTTAGTTATTGTCAGAATGGCGTCACTAACGCAAAATACCTCTGGTCAAAGTTATAAACTCTCGTTCACGAGATGGCGCTGAACATAGGAGAAACGCAATTTTGTGTAGACATTATCAGCATTATCTTGTATTATTCGTCCATGCTATAGAATCTCCAATAACAATTCAGTCAGGTTTGTGCTGGTCTCGCACGCGTTGTATTTCCGTCTTGATGGCGGATATGAGCGGCAGCGCGGGGTCGGCGGCGGGCAGGCGCGGCCGCGCCAGCACCAGCGCCGGGCTCACTGCGGGCGCCGGCGGAAGGCGGGTTAAGGACTGTAACATGAAATAACCATAAACATGGAAAGAGCGTATTCCCATCTTAAGTGGCTGTCAACACCCAATGTCCTTGAAATTGATGTTACTTAAACAGTTTTTTTAAGAAAGACTATTTGTTTTAGTCAAGTAAGAAAAATATATGTTCATATTAATTATATTTCAAAGACCGTGGTTGTACTCGATACATGATTTAACGAAATCGGCTCGATAGAAAATAATTGCAAAGATTGGTCTTAAAATCACAATTAAACGGTTCTATGTCTTTATTGTTTTGACTTATGGGTCTGCAATTAAAATCACAATTTCAAAACATTTATATCTAAACCGCTGTTGAGTAAAATATTACACTAATAATCCACTTTTTTTATTTAAATATTTTTCTTATAATTCCCTTGCCCAGGCCCAGTAAAATGCGACAGTGCTATCTCATTTACTCCGATACAAATAGACAGTGTGCGCGCTTTAGGTATTGACAGCCTCTTAACACATTCACTGCCGGGAATCCACCTGGTGGGCGCTCGTGAACTTTGGCAACGCATTTACAACCCCTCTGGTGTAGCAGGGCGGCGGTGGTCGCTTACCATCAGGTGATCCATCTGGTCGTTTGCCTCCTCTATCATAAAAAATATATATGGCAGCGATATCTGCCATCTCATAAACAACTGTTTAACATTGCATATGAAAATATTTTAACCCTTGAACGCCACGCCTATTATTATATAACATTATCGGAATGCACGAAAGTTAATATTACACTGTTACCGTACCCGTCTGTGGACGTCTTTGGCGGTCAAAGGGTTGACGGACTATGTTGACAGACGGTTTGGGTTCAACCGGCCCCACGGATGTACAGTAAGTAGGTAGGTACCCCAACTTAACTAACCAACGTCATTAAATGACATTTTCTGTGTCGATAACTAATCATAATCAAAGTAGGTTTTTGTGCAAGAGATCATTAAATATTAAACATTAAAGCCGTTGTGTGATGTTTATTATAATTTTAATAAAACTATCACACACTTGTCATAATGCCATTTGATATATCATATATTACTATATTATAATGTAATTTTCATTATACGTGGCTTTTGTTACCTATATTTTGATTTAATCTAATCTTTTAGCAATTTTTAGGGTTCCGTAGCCAAATGGCAAAAAACGGAACCCTTATAGATTCGTCATGTCCGTCTGTCTGTCCGATTCTGTCACAGCCACTTTTTTCCGAAACTATAAAAGCTATACTGTTCAAACTTGGTAAGTAGATGTATTCTATGAACCGCATTATGATGTTTACACAAAGATAGAAAAAAAAACAATAAATTTTGGGGGTTCCCCATACTTAGAACTGAAACTCAAAAAATCTTTTTTCATCAAACCCATACGTGTGGGGTATCTATGGATAGGTCTTTAAAAATGATATTGAGGTTTCTAATATCATTTTTTTCTAAACTGAATAGTTTGCGCGAGAGACACTTCCAAAGTGGTAAAAAGTGTGTCCCCCCCCCGTAACTTCTAAAATAACAGAATGAAAAATCTAAAAAAAATATATGATATACATTGCCATGCAAACTTCCACCGAAAATTGGTTCGAACGAGATCTAGTAAGTAGTTTTTTTTTAATACGTCATAAAAATTAAAAAAAAAATTTTTTTTTCATCAAACCCATACGTGTGGGATTATTTAAGGATAGGTCTTCAAAAATGATATTTAGGTTTCTAATATCATTTTTTTCTAAACTGAATAGTTTGCGCGAGAGACACTTCCAAAGTGAAAAAAAGTGTGTCCCCCCCTGTAACTTCTAAAATAACGGAATGAAAAATCTAAGAAAATTATATGATATACATTACCATGCAAACTTCCAACGAAAATTGGTTTGAACCAGATCTAGTAAGTAGTTTTTTTAATACGGCATAAATGGTACGGAACCCTTCATGGGCGAGTCCGACTCGCACTTGGCCGCTTTTTTTTTATCTAAATCTAATTTGAACTATCATGATGACACAGTTACTGTACATACTATTTTTTTTATGCGGGGTCGCAGTTTTAACCTAATCTAACCTAACCCACCTCTCTAGAATCCTTTATTTTTATTAAGGCCAAAAATAATGATGTCAAGTCACTAGTTAGAGCAACATGTTTTAGTTAGAGTATGTAATAATCAATGGTAGTGTAAATTACGACGAAATGTAAGTATTTATAACAAAAATAACATTACAGATATCAAGTAATATAGAAGTATGCCTTTTATTACATTATTTTAAATAATATGAAAAGTAATTATAAAAAATGTAGTGCACCCCGTTAAAGCACTAACGGACTGACGTATCGGACCACGACCTGGGCCAGTTCGATCGAGTGGAAGGTGATTTGCCGTACGTACATTAACGCGTCTATGAGTGAAAGCGAGATATAAGCTGACCGGACCAAGGTCGCGGTCCGGTACGGCCGTCTGTTAGACGTTTACATGTGGCGGAGTAGGCCCCCACGCCCGCGCCGGAGCCCTGCGCTCGGCGGCGCGCACCAGCGATGTCCGCGGCCGCGCCTCGTGCGCTTCTATGGTCGCCGCTGTGCTGCCGCGGCTGGAACTCAAACATTTGGCTACAGTTAATATTCAACAAGTTTCCGAAGGAATATAAACAGTAAACACACATCTAAATTAACACCAAAAATCACAATTGCGAGCGAGCAGCAGGTACGAGGCTGTATGGAACTTACCTAGCACCAGCAGAACGGCCCCGCACGGTGTCTAAGGCTGTGTATGGAGAACCAGGTAGGCGAACGTTGTCGTTTCGCGCCTGAGCGATATCTCCTTCTGAAAACCGAAATGCACACTTTTAGTACAATTCAAAGTCTATACTTCGTGCCTTCGTACATTTTGTGCGAACGTAACATATATATTTCTCGCAGAACCGACGGCCACTGACTGAAAGACGTTCGCGAACGGGAGAACCTCTAGCAACATGGACTAATGATCGATTAAAAAACGCAGGGTTCTGTTACATTTTGCCCACCATACGATCAGAGATTGTGTAGATCCTTGGCCTCTTTGAAATTATGTCCGTCAGCGTTAACGCCTTTCAGCTAATACTTTATCTTTCTTCTCGACAATAGGTTTCGAGGGTGTTTGTTTATTAGCTCGTTAGATCTCTGTCGCATTCGAGAATCTGCGTAGCGAGGCGGCCTTGGCTGGACGAAGATCTTACCTTTCTTCTTCTCGACAATATAGGTTTCCTGGGAGTTGGATGAGCCCGCACTGCCGAAGAGTGTGAAGGCATCATCCATAAGCTCATTGAATCTCTGTCGCATGCGAGAATCTTTCCGGGGAGTGGCAGACTTAGCTGGGCTTGGCGGTTTCGATGCTGTGAAAAGTAAAACCTGTCAGATGATTCCTTATAGCTAAAAATAGGCATAATCTTCGATACAGTTGATTGACCACCTATGAAATTAGCTGCTAGTATTTCCATTTAATTTGAAATATTTAGGCAAAGAAGTAGAGATCTATTAGGTCAGACCCAGGTGATTTTTGACGGTTAACAACCACGACCCGAAAGCTCACAAGTAATCGTTATGAAGATGCGTGGGAGATTGTATGGCAGCTGAAATTATTATTTTTTCATACCATCTTTAATCCTCTGGCAGTGAAGGTCCCACACCAAAGGCCCAATAACTCCTGGGTCCTTGTCTATGCTCCCCAGCCGGACCAACTGCGATGCCATCTGGCGGCGAGGCACAGCATCGGCAGCTCTCTTTGGGCTAGTTATTGGTGAGTCGATGTCGAGGTGACGGACTGATACTGGCTCGAGTATACGAGAGAGGGGTTCCACTACGTTTCCTCTGGAAAAGATTTTAGGTTGTTAATATATATTTAAAAAAACAAGAATGCCCCGGTGCCGGATTAAAAGCAAAGTAAGCAGGTGTTTACTTTGCTTTTTTAGCAAACTATCTGTAATCCCAACTCTCTCATGTGGCATCTGTCTGTCTATTAACATCGAATCCGATACTCCTAAAAGCAGTGTGTAATTTTTGTGTATTTTCTTCGTGCATTTCCTATTCATTGCTGCATTTTGGAACGACTTAACTGAAAGTATCGACAAATAGGGCGTCGGCGTCTGTGGAGCTGAAGTTGCGTTTCGCACTATCTGAACTGGGCAAGCCGGCCGCTTCTAGTAAACTGTCCGTAGTTCCATCTCGTTTCTCTTGTGGTATCCTCAAAGCGTGGGGTTTCAGCCTCAGCCTCCAACACCTACAGCCACCAACTAACCTAACCTAACACCGGATTTGATATTCCTAAAACAGGTGAGGAGGCCTGAACAATGCTAGAGGCACTTACCTAGGGAAGGAGTTTACTGAAGGCATCGACAGATAGGACGTCGGTGTCTGTGGAGCTGAGGGTTGCCCACTATCTGAACTGTCCAAGCCGGCCGCTTCTAGCAAACTATCTGTAGTCCCAACTCGTTTCTTCTGCGGCATTCTCAACGCATGAGGCTTCTTTTGTCTACGACGTACGGTTGCTACGTCTTCGGATATTCCGGAAGATGTCGTTGATGAACTGTTGGAAATTAAAATGATTAGCGATTGACCAGTAAATGCGACGTTTCCTTTCAAAAATGTTACAGGAACAAACTCTGACCGTCGATTTTGATCTTATCCAGGATTACCAAATGATCTGGCTTCTGTGCATGAATCAGATAACCTAACATAGAAGTACCTATGAATCAAAGCCAAAGGCAAGTCTATACAAAAAAAAATGTGAAATTTGGTTGGTAGAATATCTAAGTAAATAAACAGAAACTCACCTCGAAGCACTTGCCGCTCTGTAAATGGGTAGCAACGTGCTACTAGGTCTTGTTCTGCTAGGAGAGACTACGCTTATCAACTGAAAAATATAAAAAAGTGATAGATCAAAAAGATTACATAACTACTTTCCTCTCAGAAGTTTGAATTAGCTGACGATAGTGATGCTTACCTTGCCATCTTTTTCTTCATGAATCTGCTTCAACTGATTCCTTTCCGCCTCCCTTAACATCTCATTTCTGTATGCTCGGAGGGAGGCTGCCGATTTTATTGCTTTTCGCCTAAAAAATAAACAATGAATATATATAAATCAAGAAAATACCTATCCAATATGCATTTCTTCTGATACAAATATTCTCAGGTGATACGAACAATAAATATAAATAGTTTTGTCAGGCTTGTATGACATGATGCACCTACCTACTAACAAGTAACATCTACTTAGCTTAACCTACGATAAGGTCACGGTATAGCGAGGTGGACAGAAGTGGTCGAATTATAGGTGTATAAAATAGTACATTACGATACAAGTGCGAAAAATAGGAAATTCGAAACGAGTGGCGATAAATTAAAACACGACCGAAGGGAGTGTTTTAAATCGACACGAGTTGCGAATTACCTATTCGCACATGTATCGTACAACGTTTTACAGTACATATGGCCCTTTAAATGTTCGACACAGTAACATAATATGCTACTTCTCGCACTAGTGCTATAAAGTAGCCCCATATGTACTGTAATAAGTCTTTTGGGTTTGCCACGATAGGTATTTAGTATCTAAATAAACAGGAAATCTCACCTCTGAGCCAAACACAGCAGCACAAACAGCACCAACAATAGCAGAATTGCTATAGTGGCTCCCACGGCCAGTGCCCAAAGCTCCGTCCCGTGGATACCGCTGACTGCTGCTTCGCCTTCCAGACCCTCGGCCGCCTTCAGGTACGCTGCTGAAATGGCTTGAGTTGTAGTTTACGTAAGTTTTACTAAACTACGGAATGCACAGGTATAATACATAGGTGCTGTACATACGTATATTTAGATTAGCCAAAAAATTCAGGACCAAAGTCACCGACGTTTTTGTTCTACCAAGGATCGGCAACATTTTGAAGACAAGAACCAAAGACAGTAGAACTACTACTTTTAGGAAAATCAAAGAGCTATATAAGTTGATTTGGCTGATCAAGGTCCTAAAAGTGTTAATTTGCTTTATGTGTCCAAAGAAATCCATATCTAAAAGGACTTAAAAAAGGTTGGAAATCATGGAAATTACGTTCGAATTCAGTGTGTACTGATTCAAATGACGAGAGAATTAAATTTTTCAGTATTCAAGTTGATAACTAACGAATAAACAGTGTTTTAGTTGATCTATACTCACGCTCAGCTTTAGTAGTGACGACCGCTCCCAGCTCTCTGGCCACCTCTGCATCTCGTACGAGCCTCATGTCTCTAGCAGCTACTGCTGCTGGCACTGCCCTGCCGCCCACAAGCACCACATAAACGATTTGCACGCTGCCGGTTTCTGTGAACTGAAAATTCAAAGATAAGGAGCGGAGATGGAAAATTTATCTCCGTCTAATTGACTACTTTCAGAGATTTTGGGAGAATTTCCATTCTGCCCAAGTAGATCAAGATTTTTTTCTCAAAATTTGCTGTCTATCTTATCATTAATTTCATCAAAATGACAAAAATAATTTTACCTCAGTTATATTCTGGATGTGGACTTGCACGGGTGGTTGCTGTTCCGGTTTTATAATCTCTCTTTTGAACAACATCGTCTCATTGCTATTGTCTTCTTCTAAAGGGATATCTATCAATTCTCCCTTTTCACTTTCTCCTTCTTCTTGGTCTGACACTTCTCTCTTCCTTACTACTACTGTAGGAGGAACGAAGATCCATGATTCAACGTCGGCAAGCCTGGTTACTTTTATATCCTCTTTTAAGTTAAGGTTTTCTTTTTCAATAGGGATGTCTATTTTAGAATAATCTATTATTTTTGTTGGCTGCACAATTTCAGTCATGGAAGGAACTATCATAGAACTATCGAGGTATCTTAGGGGGGTGTTGGAAGCAGCGATTTGATGATTTTCGTCTTTGTTAACTACAAATGAATGCACTTCGTGTTTCTTTCTCGTTTGCGGAGCGTCTAAAGACTTGATGATTCCTAGATGGCGTTCTTGTTGTCTGAAATATTTCAAAGATACATATACTTAGTTTCGTCATTTTATTTACTAAATTACAACCGCGTGGCTACGCAGGCAGGCAGGTTTGATATGTTTTTTTTCGTTTTAACTAACTCCAAATAAAATCCGATAGCCCGGCAGGGTCGTCATGCGTTGTTAGAAAAAAGGGAAATCAAATAAATTTTAAGATGAGGTCTGTTACAACACTTAAAACTCGAGAACGGCTGGACCGATTTTCATGGTTTTCGATTTGTTGGATTTGTCTCCGCCTCTAATAGCAAAATAACTGTTAAACACATAAAGATCGAGGGAAACAAATTATGACTGAAAAATCATTTTGCCATACATGGCCGAGCCGAGCCGAACAGCCGAGCGAGATGAGTTGAGATATTATTCGTGACAGTCACAAACATGTTACGAAGCTACATAAACTAACCAAATTACTAATTCCACGCAGACGGAGTCGCAGGCAAAAGTTAGTATTCAATAGATTGAAAGAGGTACTAATAAATACTACGCTTAAAATACTTCTTCTGAATTATCCAAAGGCACTTCTACATATATTGTATAAGCGTGAATTTCTAAAAATATACGCGAAAAACACGTTAAGGTTGTTTTAATTAAATGAACATTATATTTACCTACCTTAGAAAGGCCTTTTGATATAGCCTAGCCAGCCTCAACTGCAGACTGTCAGGGGTGGATCCTTGTATGACAGTCAACAGCCAATAGCGTCGATCCTCTGGTATCTCTGGCTCCAAACTGCCTGGAGGAACTGGCTCTCCGCAATTAAGAACACATTCTCCTGTTGTTTTGTCGGTTACCGCCTGTATTTTAAATTGTATTTAACCATGCATATTATATGCTCAGAACTAGTTTTTTTTTTGTCTAAAATCCTTGAGGCTCTATCTCCTATGAATTTTAATGTGTAAGAGTGAGTTTTATCCAATGGACATGGGCAATACAGGATGGGCACTAAGAACAGTGGGAAATGCTTTAATAGGGTTGTTTCCAATTTTTTGAAACGCTTGTATTACGTTCTATATTAACTAAAAGTTGCCCTAAAATTCAACTTTTATACTAAAAACGGCTTTAAATATATTAAATTAACAAAATATATTTTGACAGATGCTTTGGCGCCCAAAACGCTCTTTGAAAATTGTGTGACGTCACAGTTTACGGTTTGACACATAACTACATACACACGTAGAAGATACGAACTGTTAACTGACATTTGTCATTTGTTGTTTATCGCCTAACTGTCAACAGTGTCAATCCGAGAGTTGTGACGTCATCAGAATCTTCAATGACGTTTCTAGTTTGGTCACGCGACGTGTGCCAAAAGATATTTTAAATTCAATATTTACAAAAATATGGTCATTACAGGTCCCCTAAAAGTAATTTAACATGTTCATAAAATCCAAAAGAATTTATTGGGTAACAATTCTGCCCTAAGATTTGTAGATGGAAACAACCCTATTGCCTAAAAGTGCATTTGGGAAAGTCTAAATACTTACACATAGTGGACAATATTACCCATATTGCACTCCAATCAGAGCCAAAGAACTAATTGCACTTACATTAATATTTCTCTCATGTTTACTTGAAAACTAGAAGCACTTACTCCTCGGAGGTGTGTGTTCATTACTTAAAAAATTGTGAATCAAAGTGACTTCTGTCGCTAAGTATGTTGTGCAGCTCTAAATCTGGGGGAGGACGGGATGTGGAATAGGAGACGAGAGAAGCGCGCGAGTTCCGAGAAAACCAAACATTTGACCTACAGAAAAAAGAAAATAATCTACTGTTTTTTCTTTGCCCCTCACGCAATCCACTTCCTCAGCTTCCGAATCTATCGAACCTCACGACTGAAAAACTTTAAGTAGGGAGACAAAATACCTGTGGTGGAAACGAATCCAGGTACACAGTGGCAAGAACTGTAGTTGTGTGCACAATTGGTGTGGGCTGTGAAGGCTCCGGTAGGGGAGAGTCCGGAGGAGGCGGCCCATCTCCTGACCCTGTCCAGAAGAAATCTTCGAGGCGCGGCGTGCGCTCGTGCTGATCCGGGGATACCAGGAGATACACTGGTAATAGGAAAAGCGAAAGTAAATATTCTTTATTGCACCAACAATTATACATTTTACATACATGTAAAACTACAAATAAATTTTAAAGGAAAATAGAACCAGGTAACAACAGGCGGTCTTATCGCTGAAAAGCGATCTCTTCCAGACAACCTTTAGGTAGCAGGAAATTTAGAACTCATACAAAGTAGTTAGTAGTAGTTTCATTAATTGATAAGAAAATGTGCAAATACATACCCAGGTATGAGCACTTGAGCAACGCGCTAACGCAGACGCGCGTTTCGGATTTTATCCACGATGGTGTATCTAGACAGGCGGCAGCGTGTCAAGCCAAGTTCAATATGTATACACTCACTCACTCCGTGTGCTCAAGTCGGCGAAGGGCCTAAAGCGTCATGTTTGTGAACTTTTTATAGTGACGATTTAATTAGCCTTGTACACCGCTATCACATATTAGAATTCTGCCCATATACTTACTATGAAACGGTTTGCAGAGCAATCGTGGCCCATTTACAATAATGCAGTATTTTAGCTCGCCTATTGTAAATTGTGAGGGCCACAGAGCGATCAACATAACTCAGTAAAGAACTATTACTATTATTCGTATTATTTTCCCTTACAACAAAATTGTTAATAAATTTTGTTACAGTTCCACACAGTTTAGTACAAGCAGCCAATCCATAAAGTATCAACCAACTTGAATAAGGAAAGTTATGTACGGTCGAGTTCACAAACATCTTAACAAGCCATCGTTCCAAAAATCTAGCCACACAACCTTATTGTCTTTATAGGCTTGTAAACTGAACTGTACCTACTTGGTATTCTGTTCTAGTTTGTAGTCGTGTTCTAGGGCTGGCTAATCGCAGTTAGGTTCTACAGCGATTGGTATAATAACTTAATCCTCATTACTCAATATCATAACAAGCGAACGTCGATGACAGGCTAACCGCATGAATGCATCGCGTGACGTACTGTAGGCTTTATTGACTGAAATAACTTCGGCTGAGCAGGATACTGTGTGGTGCAAGCCGATGGATATAGCGGGTTGTTGATTTAAAATATTCTTGTTGCGTAACTCCTGTGAATAATAGGGATCCTGACCAAATGTTTTTTTTAAAGAACCATCTTTTCTGTTATGCTGTATACCGCACAACTGCACAAAGCCCTCGCCGCCCCTCGGGTGTTGCAGGTGTCCGTGGGCGGCGGTAATCACTTACCATCAGGTCACCCGTTTGCTCGTTTGCCTCCTCATAATTTTTTTTCCGCACCAAAAACCCCGACGTATACTTATTGATCAAATACATATGCAAGGTACCTACGTAGTTTTGTTTATTATCCGATATATTACATAATTAGGTAGATATACTTACGTAAGTACAAGTGTATAAGCTGCCATGTAATCATGTTGCATCTGGGATAGATACAGACGACCGATTGTTTCAGCATTTACAGCTCTAATTTGAGAATTTAAATAGGTGTTGTGAAAAATACTATTCTCTTTTAAGATTAGATTACCTATAAGGGACGGAATACGCGCTCTTTTGTCTGACATAGTTATTGAAAATTGGACGATACTGAAGAGCCCGCGGTTTTTCTATCCCTTGAGCCAAGCTGCCAGGAAAATACTTTTGCACCAGTCCGTGACATCCCCCGCTTTATATAGAAAAGAAACGCATTTCCTCGACGATGCCACGATATTGATACCGAATATAAATTCCATTGCTGTTTTAGCAGGTAAACGTAGAGTTTGGAGGCCATTTTTGGACCAAAGAAAGCCTAAGGAAGGCCTTTTGATGAATCTTACCAAGAAACATAGATAAGCTCTATCTAAGTACTTAAATCCTCAGTAAATACGTATAAGAAAGTATACGAGTATACTATAATAATATACTGGAAACAGAACGCACCCACAACCAGTTTCTAGATTGCTTTCTTGTACCTAAATAGGTACATCTAAATCCGGAGATATTTGAAAGTCTTTACTTAGTTGACACAAGGGTTTAGGATTTTTGAATAGAGCTATTGTCTCTAGGTAACTCTTGTCGTAAGTACCTAGAGTACAAATTATATTACCTATTGTACTAGTAGGTATGTATTGTGAATTGATATGCTTTGGGCTGCATCTAAATACGTACAAGCGGGAAGCAGGGCGAATGGGGGTTACTCTACAAGAGCTGTGGGCTTTTAATATATGATAACGATAATAACGGAGTATATCTACATACCTACATTTAAAATGATATAATAATTTGACAAACTAATATGAGTTTAGCTTTTTAGAATAAATTTAAAAGTGGAAAAATTACTGCCTTGGATGGAGCATCGATCCAGAGGTCTTGAGTTCAGGTCTCACTTAAGGTAGTAATTTTTTCACTTTTAAATTTATTCTAAAAAGCTTAATAGCATCGTTCGCAGGCGTTTCTGCTTGTTAAAAAATAATTTAACGTGAGTTATGTATTTATAGGGAACGTGGCAATGCGCCAGAACATCTTTCCTTCCTGCCCCAAACACATTGGCGTTACTATAAAAAAAAATTACATTTCTGCGAATTGCACCTAGACCCCTCGTACATTTCTCACAATCTATTCTGAACTTTTAGTGTGTAACTTAAGGGTTCCAAAATCAAAAACAAAACAATTGTATCTGGGTCTTAGGAAGCCAGAATACTACGAGCACATGAGAATTCCTTAGTACATTTCTTCGCTCTTCTGCCTTACAACATAATTTTTAGTGAAAATGGGTACAAGTATCGCGCAGCTTAGGTATAAAATAAGGGTAAGGGCATAAGTTTTACGTGGAACTTACACCCTTTCCTTTTACACCTGCGCTGCCCAAGACTTAGGTACTCTTATTCACTAGCACCAGAGAATTAGGTTCTTTTTGCCAGAATGAAGCGTGATCGACAGAAATTGGGATAAAACCAAAATGCGATACTTAACCCTGGTAACTGATAAATTTATTATGCTGAAGACTTATCATTGGACTGGACAATGTAAAGAAAACTATTGAAGACATGCTTATTGGATTTGACTTAGCTATGGATAAAAGAAGAAAAACTTTTTAATTGTTAAGGATTTATGAAATTTTATCTTACCGAAGAAGGCAGTATGGCATATGGTCTTAGCCTGTCCAAAAGGACTAATAAAAACAGAAAGGTTCGGTAAAGATGCGGACAGATATTAGAATTTCGATGTTCGCCGTAACCCCCCCTGTCTAAACTGGGGCAAGATTATGAGCGAAGCGCAGGAGGCATCGTTTTATAGCAGTGGTCACGAATCTGTTGCGGTTCTAATTTTAAAATTAGTATATCGTATTGACTTTCTGGCTTTGTATGAAAGTATTACATGCATTCAATCGCATTTAAATCGGTCTATGGTCGATATCACTGGTATAATTACAAACAGGTACCTACCGGTAATAGACACTGCATGAAATTTATTTAATTTATGTGATAACGATAACGGTAACTCGCTACGCTCGCTCGTGGTACAATTATGGGATCTTTCGCTTGCTCGTGCTTATTCGTGCTCTTATTCGTGCTTATTGGCGCAGTCGGTAAACCTCTAAGGGTCAACAAACATAACCACGATACGACGTCGTCTCACGTTGCGGCGTCGTGCAACGTTACGGCTTCGTATGGCGGAGCCAACACACATACCCACGTTACGACGTCGTATTGTGGGTATGTGTGTTGGCCCTAAGGCAGGTCGCACACGGCGACATTTTTGCAGCGATTCTTTCAATCAATCAATCATTTATTTATTTGCAAAAATACAGTAACATAAGGTGTTAGGACTATTCAGGTACAATGTGTATTTTGCTTGCAAGCAAGCGTGCAAATATAATGTGTCAAATCTAAGCATTGAAAAATAACAAAATTGAAATTAAGACATTAGCATAAATAGTTAGAGAATTAGAAAAATTAGGAAAAAAGTAGGAAAAAAGTCAGTCAGTCGCCATAGAATAATAAAAATAATCATTAAAAATCAAGAGAAAATATATATACATATAATATATATATATATATATATATATATATATATATATATATATGAATTTGAAAATAATTAGAAAAATTTGCATAGTTGAAAACAATTATTATGTCAATATTATTGATACATACTACGGAATTTGTCGTTACTCATTAAATTCTAAATATTTTTTAATGCTATAAAAACATTTGTCAAGCAGCCAGTTTGTTAATTTACGACTAAACTCATTATCTTGCAACAGCTTTAAATGCTCTGGGAAATGGTTAAAATCTTTATGCACATGTTGTATACGTTTCTTTCGTACATGGCCTTATTAGAAACTGGTTTATGCATACGAGACATAGTTTTTTGACGGGTCTGCCTTTGAGTGATCTCGTTTCTCTGTATGAAAAAATATTGGTGGGTTTTCACGAATATGCAAAAAAATTTAATGTACAAACATGGCATTGGGAGTATGTGCAATTTTTTAAATAGCGGAACACAACTATCATCATGTTTACGCTTACAAATGACTGAAATGACCCTCATGCACTTTTTTTGTATCTTAAAGATTCGTTCTATGTCTACAGCATTTCCCCAAATAATTAAACCATACCTTATTACCGATGATACATAGTCATGGTAGGCCGCAAGTGCTGCTTCTACAGAGACTGTATCTCTCAACCTTTTTAAAGCAAATATAAATCTGTTTAGTTTAGTACATATTTGTTCAATATGTTCTTTCCAGTTCAGATGTTTGTCGAGTACTATACCAAGGAACTTAACCGAATCAACCTCTTCAACGTCTTAGTGATGCAATCGCCTTCAACACTTTAGTGATGCAATCGCAAAAAGGCCATGATCACGATACAGTCGTGATGTTGTCGCCGGTTATATACCCTCGCACACGTAAACACGACTAAACATCGCTACTTTCGTGATACAGTCAGATCGACTGTTGTGTATTTTGTGGTTCTCAGTCAGGTTGTATGTAAGTACCATTTCTGGTGTCCGAGGAACGCCAAGACAGCGTGATTTTATGATATTTCTACTTAAAGAACTTTACAGAGGCCGATATTTATTTTGGGTTTCAACTCGTGTTGACCGGAAGTCCTGATAGTTTACTTGTATAAAGCCAGCACAGGCATACAAGTTTTTTTCTGGGATTGCTTTTAGTAAGTGCTGGTTCTCGATTACAGTTAATGACTAATGACCTATACTAATACTTGCACGGGGTAAGTGGTGCTCACGGCTTTACGAACTCCCCTCAAAGGGATCTGTTGAGATCTGGTCTGCAGCTCCATTTCCATGTAGGGTCAAGCCGGGGGGGCTGCATACCGCTCATTATCAGAATAACAGAGACGTACCATACCGACTCAGTTCACCTTACTTCACCCTACCGGCCTACCTCTCCATGGAAATGATAAAATAATTAAATGAGGAAATAAGTCTAAAGTAAAAAAAAAAGTTTTAAATAACATCCTTAAAATACAATCTAAATCTCAGATAGCTTTAGTAGCTTTACTCCGGGGCAAAGACTGCTGCTATATAAATTGCAAGTCAGACCCCATATGGAGTATTGTTGTCACCTTTGGGCAAGAGCACCTGCATGCCTGCTTGGACCCTTCGACTTAGTCCAAAGGCGCGCTGTACGAATCGTTGACGATCCCACACTCACAAGCGGTATTGAACATTTCTAAGGAGAGGTTTTGCTTCCTTGTGTGTGTTCTATCGCTTGTAGAATGGGTTGTGCTCTAAGGAATTGTTTGACATGATGCCAACGGCCACTTTCTATCACCGCACCGCTCGCCGTCGGCAGGGTGTTCATCCTCGCACCTTAGAACCTAAATGGTCGCGTACTGTGCGGTTCAAGAGGAATTTCTTCCCGCGGACGCTCCGGCTGTGCAATGAGCTCCCTTCCGAGGTTTTCCCGAGGGCCTACAGTATGGGTTTCTTCAAAAAAGGAGTGTACTTACAGGTTTTTAAAGTGTCGGCAATGCGCATGTAACACCTCTGGAGTTGCAGGCGTCCATAGGCTGTGCTGACAGCTTACCATCAGGCGGGCCGTATGCTTGTTTGCTACCGTCGTGGTATATAAAAAAAATTGTACTGGTAGGGTCATCGTCTTGAACACTAATGGTTGCGTCGTGGTGTAAGTAGGACCAACCAAACCATTACAGACTTCATAGATGGACAACCAGTAATATAAGAGCACGTATCCTGTCAGTAACCAGGTTTTATAACGCCACACAATCGCATTAAAAAGGCATATAATGGCTGCATAAATGGCAGTGGTTTTACGCGGTCGTCCGCGCGTCCTTTGTGTGGACAGCGGATGTGGACATACTAGAACCAGCCGACCGTATAGAGATGACCCTTGCCTTTGATCGATTAAAAAAATGTTTCCCGCGTAATGAGGACACTAGCGACAGTTGCTTAAACTGTTGACAGACTAAAGAATCGTGATTGAAATAATTTGGTCGGTCAAGTGTAGCCTCGGAATGATTAATTGATCATGTTATAGATGTAGGTATCTATAACATGATTTAATCTACACAAAATTTTGGCATTATGTATACATAATTCATAAAGCATGGCGCTACCTATTTATTTTTTATAGTTGACTTGGTTAATGTAATAAGTAATGATCATGCTTCCATGTGTTCGAACACGGAAATAAAACGATAGTAGTCGATGAAAAATAGGTGTACAAAGCAATAAAAAATGTATGTGCCCAAGGGCTACAAGGGTGCGTTCTAATAATAGAGCCCTCTATGAGGTTATATTTATTACTTATAAGTACGTAAATAATGTTGGCAGATATGCTCTTGACCACTCTAAGTTATTAGATTTTAATCGACACAATTCTATAATTAAGACATTTACATCGGGTACTTACTTCTATCATCATTCTCGTATTCTTCGGCCAAAACATAGAACACAAAACAACTAAATATTGAAACTAACAAGTTAACTACGAACATGTTTTAACTCTCACGACACTGTTATTTGATTTGTCGCGTCCGAAAATAACACATTAGCCACATAATGAGTATCACAGAAAATTAGTATCAAATTGCGGCCGCTGCTGAGTAAAATATAAATAAGTATTATTATACAAATCTAGGCCTAAATATACGTGTGTGATAAATGTTTTGTAAAATTATATCAAAGATCAAATCCGACCAACCACCAAAAAAGCTCGAAAACTACTGTGCGAGTTGGATTGTTATCGCGTTGCCAAGCAACGAGTTTATCAAATTGAATATCGCGCGCGTAGTGCACAGGAACAATTAAATTGTCTATGGTTATGTGAAGGAAGCACCAAATGTTTAGAATACAATAGTGAAACTTTAATTCACAGGTTTTTAAATTATCTTTTTCTTGCTAAAATGTTTGCTTAAAAGATTTGTATTAATATTTTCATTTTTCAAAAACTAAAATGTCACTTTCTCTATATAATGTCTATGGTGTGACAGTTATAAAATGTGGTCACGTAATATTTTTTCTACTATTTCATAAATAATAATATCGTAGTCAAACCTATAACTTATGAAAAGTATTTCACCATGGGTTTATTCAGGTTTTTCATAATCAAAAATATATTTTATGTGCTCTTAAAGGACAAGTTTTTAAGTTAATTAGACTATTTTATAGTTTCTTTAATGCATTTGCTGTAGTTACCACTTATTTTCTGCATAAACTATAAGAAAATTTACTATATATTGAAGTCCTAATGAGAATGTAACGATTTGTGAGGAAAATACAGTTTTTATGACAGTCTGTATTACTGCTGCCGGTTATTTTGGTAGAATTCGTAACTTTATGCTGACAACACTCATAGAGTGCCATCGCACCACCACTCGCAGCTCTATTCGTGTGAGTTCGTCGCTTCCGCTCGGCGGACCTTGCGCGACGTAAGCGGGTGTGTGCGAAAGTATGAAGTGAAATCGTACCCAGTGTGTGAAATGTTTAGTGGTAGTTTTTACTGTGTTAAATTTGTGCGAACAAAATGAGTGCAAACGGATAGTCGACTTTCTTATTTCCCGGATTTATAAACATTGGACGGTAGTGTAACACGTAACATTTTGTAGAAACGGATTCAAAATGGCTGTGTTTTGATGGACCCTTTGTCCGATTCGTGTGTTTCTTTCAGCATGGTAGTGGGATCCTACAGTCAGAAATTTGACTTAAAGAGGTGAGAAAGAGGCTTGTTATATAGTAGTGGTTTCCGGGTATAGAAACTCGAGTGTAAAATACTGGTTCCCGCCGAAGTGAGGTGTCCGTGCGGTGCTTTCTACATGAGCGAGCGATATAAAACGCTTTCTGATGTGTGAGTTTCTCTCAACCTTTTGGTTTTCCGTTTATGTTGCTTATAAAACAGTCTTGTAGTCTTTTACGGCATGAACGTGCTGTCATATAAATAACTTGGGTGTACTTTTGCACATTTAGGAGGCCAACTGTCAACCATGTAAACATATGACTGCTTTTTTTAGATGTTTTTAACTATTCTTATTGGAATTTTCAACGTGGCAAGCTGATAACGCCTTGGTTTGTATTGGGAAATTTCCACTTATAAACAACCGAACAATAGTCATATTATTAGGTATTAATAAGCTGATAATATGAAAAAAACAACTGTAAAATAAAAGTGGCTGACAAAGATGCATGAATTAAATTGGTATCTAGATTCAAGTACTCAAATCGACTTAAGTTGCATTCAATTATTGCAGTAATAATTAATAAATAACTAATGCTCTACTTTTGTCTACCTTTTGGCTTATGGCCAAATGACCATTTGGTTTATTTTGGCTCAGAGCTGACAGGTACTCTTAAATCATAATCATAACTAAAACTCATTCACCCAATTTTAATTGCTATTAAAACTGGCCAGAGACTCGTGTCGGGTAAGAAGGCAGAAAATATTGACCTCTAAGCACCTAGACGCCTATAAAAAGGTCTTCCATTCCATTCTATTTTAAATCTTTATTTTGACTATTCAGAATTGTATTTGTCTTTGAAAGTATTGATGTCAGGGGCAGATAGAGGTAAACTTCTAGCTGCTCAGAGGCCTATAAAAAGGAAGGCTTTTTCCCTCAGGCCACATAAAATTTTAAACTCTCAACAAATGGCCTTCCATTCCACTGTACTATAACCACATGCCACTGACCTTACAAAATTATTGCTACAGAAGATTGAATTTAGTTTTATTTTAAATTACGTTAAATTTCATTTGTTTTAAAATTGTATGCAACAAAAGAAAGTTGAAGTTACATTGTATTCTTTTTTTTATGCCATATTGACAAACCAATATGGTATAAAGAAATATGAATAAAACCTAACCTGAGGGTCGGGGTCTATGCTGAAAAACTACAAGAACTATTGTATAACAGAAAAGTAATAAACAGTGAATAAATCTCCATGTGACGGTAGCGAAACAGCCACACCACATTTGTATTTTGCATATTCATCTTGTGCGGTTACCAGTTACCACCCATTGTGTACTCACAATTTCATTATCTGCCTCTCTATCACTTTTGCATATTTGAGCGATAGACGTGAGAGGATTTAGATGCCATATTGATAGAAAATAAAAAGAGGCAGATAACGAAATTTCGTTTTTTGGGGTGGACCCAAATGTCAGGTTAGGTTCTATTCCTACTAATAGAAAATTCAGACAGTATACAAAATGGTGATGATATAGGAATATGTTCACATAGTGTCAACAAATAACTTTATAATTCTTGAACCATTTTGGGTAGCTTCGTTTGAAAATTAATATCCAACCAAAATGATATTCTTCTAAAATGTTGCCAAGATGAGACCGTAATAGTTATTAGATTTCATGTAGAGTCAAGTTTCTAACTCTACAAGCCATAACTTCACTAACTCTACACCTTAGTTAAATTACGAGGCTTGGCCATTTCGTTACTACAAGAACTATTGTATAACAGAAAAGTAATAAACAGTGAATAAATCTCCATGTGACGGTAGCGAAACAGCCACACCACATTTGTATTTTGCATATTCATCTTGTGCGGTTACCAGTTACCACTCATTGTGTACTCACAATTTCATTATCTTTGCCGCCCTTGTGGATGAAATGCATTTTTGAAGAATAAAGAGAGCTATTACGAGCTGAAAATGCATGTTATAACTACTCTGTTACATTATTGGTATACTTAAAGTCTGTCCGTTAGCCATAGTAAATGTATTTCGAACTTGATCTTAGACATCAGACAAGCTATACAATTTAAAAAATATAGTACTTATGTATCTGAACGCTAAATTAAATTCAAATTGTAAGATTTATATTTGACCATACCTACACATGCAGATAGGTACCAACTCCATATTTTTATGAATGCAGAAAGCAATCAAATTCACAAAGTCAAGGTATAACAAACATTGAAAAAGAAAATGAAGTCGCTGGAAAAAACAGACACATGATATTAAAACTACTTTGGTTCCTAATAATTTTAATTATGTCAGAACTCTGTTAAATATGTATGTGAAGATAAGGTAATGTAAGCATTCTTTAAAAAAATTGTAACATTTGCTTTTGAAAATTGCATATAAGTGTAACAAAAAGAAATAAAAGGCGCTGATTATCAGGGCTACAGGGTTTTATGGGTATAAAACCTATAAGTTGTCAGAAATAACCAATATAGAGAGGATACAGTATCAGCCCAAAGTGTCAATGAGTTTAAGAATAAATTAGATAAGCACAATGCAAATTCTACTTAACACTGAACCCTTTAATGATGACTCTGGATACAGGCATTATCAGTTTTTTCAACTGCCTGCCTGCTTTACAAATAATAATAATTATAAAATAATCCTAAGGAGTTTTTTTTGGAAATAAAAGTAATAGTTGTGTAGAAAATGTTTTGTGTTGAGAATATATAGGCACCTAGCAATAAAGGTCGGTGCGAGAGAGCGCGGCGAACGTGAAATGTCGCCGGGACCGTTACTAATACAGTTAGCAACTAAGTGCGCCTAAACTTTGGCATTGCATGCCGCAAACCTGCCTAGACGATTGTACACCGTATGACAGAGGGTTCTGCACAGAGGAATCGAACGAACTCAGTATTAAAGCAGTCTTATGCAGATTTTAAGTAATTAGTCAGCTTATTTACTGTCGCCGGTTGTAGTCTTATTATCTGATCACGCCATCACACCGTGACTAAAATATATTTAGGATATTTTGGTCACGGTGATAATGACAGGAACGCAACCATCAAATGCCCTATGGGCGCTTAGCCTTAGCTTATTCTAAAATGTTCTTAGGGTTTACTCTAATACTGCTCTGTTGTTTTAACGTAAGTGATACTTTAGTATCACAGTATTAGATTATGCTACGAGCTTTAATATTGAAGACATGGGTAAGATGTTACCTACCTATCTACTTCAGTAAACTTTCTTCTTATAACCTTCAACACGTAATGAGTACCATATCATTTCTCATTATAACATTTACTTTAGAAACTGCTTGGCGTCCGTAGAGTTAAGTTTTAAAAAAAGCAAACGTCTCTTTACATCCACGTTAACTGCACCGGCTGTACACTTTTGTATTTTCTTATTAGCCATCCTTTTCCTCGAATAAATAGGTTTTTTTTGCAAAGTAGACTGTTATCTTCATTTTCCTCATTATTTTCATTCGCGTACCGCATCGTTACTTCCACATGTGGAGTTTTCCCGGGATAACTAACGTACTTATTTCCTCGTGGAATATTGTTCTGGGAAAGGAAAATAAACAAATAAACAGACTTCTGCTTGTTGACAAAGTTTGTCAACAAGCAGAATCTAATTAATACTTTTTGTTTCCAGGTACTTGTAGAAAATGATGATGTGCGTGTGGTAAAACGATACCTAGGCAAAAAATATATATGTATTTCTTTGACTAGGTTCGTAGGTACCTAGTTGTTTACAGAAATGGAAGTTACATAAAAATTCAAGCATGAAATCATTTCTTGTGTAGAAATGTTAGCATCTACGGATTTAAAATAAAATGTAGCTCGCTACTGACATTTTGCGTTCTAACTAACAATTTCCTGTTATTTTCGGGTCCTAAAGCGATCCTCGCTGGGCTCTCGCTACTTTCACCTTGTTACTTCCATCTTTAGGCTTTTACGTCAACCGATTTAATTTATTCTTAAAAGCACTTTATTCGTAAATGTTTCTTTTGTGAATATTTGTCTTAAAAAGTTATGCTGCCCTAAATAGGTTTTGGCTCAGTTACAAAACACTGTAGCGCTTTGTGCAGTAATAAGCAAGATTAATCTTTTGAACGTAAAAGGTACGTTGGCATAATACTTTACTCCTTCGGTACTCCGTCTTGCGATGCCAAAAAAAGAAAGCATTGTTGTATACGATAATAACGTGTGATTAGTCTCTGTCAGACAAATGCTGTTGTCACGTTTTCGACATAACGCGTACGGTTACGACATGTCTTAGGTATAATTATTGAGGCCTACTTTAATTCGCGAGCAGGCAATTTGATGTTCAGACCGATACCTAAGTTGGTTTAAAATTGCCACACGATGTTGTTGTTGATGTTGTTCACCCAAATTTAACTGACCTGACTGTTCGCTCTGGACGGCTGTTTTGTTTGTATAATATCTATTATCCAAACCACAATATCCATATTAGGCTTAAGTTTGATCAAATTCGATCGCTTTCTTATCTTTTAAATTGTTTCCAAGTAGTGAATGCCCAGGCTTCATATCTCGGTTTCTATTTCAATCTTAATTTTGTTAGCTAATTCGTTTTTATAGGATGCAAAATCGTTGTTCAAAATTAGCTGGTAAACAGAAGCAAGGTGGGCAGCACCTACTTTACAAGGACATGCTTAAGCGCCACCTGAAAAATGGGAGGAGTATGCTTCGCAGCAGCCAGAATGGCGTTCTCGTGTTAAGGTGAGCGTAAGGAACTTTGAAGACGCCTGTCTCATTGACCTTGATGCGAAACGTCACATACGTGAATCCCAGCGGAAAGCCTCCTATAATTTTACTTACAATAGTTCTGGTCAACTATTCTGCCCTCCTGCGATAGAATTTTTAAAAGTAAGTTCGGCTTTGCAAGCCATATCAATTCTCACGCTCGTAATTAGTCAGGGTCGCCGTTGCCGATTACGGCATGGATGGCTATATATAATGCAGCAAAACTCCAGCTTCTAGCACACGCCTGTAACGTTTGGAATTATGTATCAGAGGGCCTTCCGCGAAATTTGCCTCACTATCCCACTTACATATTCGCGTGATAGAGAGGCAGATAACGAAATTTAGATTTTATTGTTTCGCGGTAGGCGCTCAGTTCTCACATTGAGTTGTGGGCCCGTGCTACTTCTGGCGTACGGCCTTTACTACCATAGATTACCAAGAGTATATGTGCCATGTAACGCGAGTAAAAGTGTATACCCATTTTATGAATGGAAAACGTTTATAAAGTGGGTGTGCACTTTTGCAGCTGGGTGCACCTTCAACCAAACCAAACCAAATTCAACTGCACGTAGCCGTAATGTCCGGCGTCGCCCACGCTCCGTTTAGAAAGTCGATGGCTGCGATAGTCGAGGCTTTGTTCTCACCACAATAGGATCATAGGATATCATTCCGAGAGTCGCACTGGCTTCCGTCAGTTATGGCGTATCGTTGATAATACATTAATTATATAAACAGCTGAGTGGAGGATAATTTTTCTTGGTCACTTTAACAGCTAGCCTAGATATATAGACTACATTGACAACCTTTATAAGTTTAACATTGTTGAGTAGTTGACGAAGTCCTTCGCGTGTTATTGAAAGCTAGAAAACCCTTTGGAAAGGGCGACCTATCGACTATGTCTTATCAGAGTTATTTTATTCAGTAAATCATCAAAATCATTATGTTTAAGGTAGGTACCAATATAGCCCAGTATCAAAAGTAGCTGATCACTATCAGACTACGCGTCGAAACAAAAGTATCTTCAGTTCTCTAATAACTTATCAAAAAGAGATATTCTCTATATATAGAACAATTTAGACTGTGACAGATACTTTTGAACGTGAACTGTGGAGATTAGAAATATATCCCTATTTGGAAAAGTATTCCAGGGTTGCAGATAGCATTGGCGCGTTATTTCATCCGCTAATATTTATGCTGACTGTACCTGCCTCAAGAAACGAATTAAAATGCAATAAAACCGGCTTCATTACCACCACGTAATAAGGAAAACATAAATGATTGTCATATTACTTATTTCCTTCCCTCGCCTTATTTCTTAGTAAGCCGAAGTAGTTCCTTATTTTGACAATCGATTTAAATCGGTTTCCAATTACGTTTAAATTCACACCTATTCGAACAGGCTGGTGCAGGGCAATGTGCGCGATTTCGAGGAGCAACGTAAAGCTGACCTCGACGCTAAACGCGACGAGCTGAAAACGCGCCAGCCTGCGTCCATTCACTACCACTACCTAGCTGGTGTCCTCACGTGCCCTCAATGTGCGCGGGGGTTCACCTCAAAGATCGGCTATGTCAGCCATCTTCGGGCGCATGAGCGCCGAGCTAACTAGGAGTCGAAGTGGTCGCCATGGTCGAAATCGGCCGGAAAGATCACAATATAATTGAATAGGTATCTTGGTATAGTACTACTACTACTTCACTGGCTCAGTGACCTAAACAGGATCTTGGCCTCTGACACAAGAGAGCGCCACTCTGCCCTATCCTGCGCCACTTCGCGCCAGTTGGGATCTTGGTATAAAACAGACAAACATTTTTATGTATTGATTTAGAACTAAATCGTTGAACTATATTAATAATCTTTGAATTTTACAAGTATTGATCGATTCCACGCGTTTTATTAAGCAAGACTTTCGTAAATATTATATTGAGACATCTCGGTACGGTTTGTTGTATCAAATGTCCAAGGCTTAAAACAGAGCTAAGCGCATGAAACCTTGCAAACGGCTGGTCCGATTTTATTATAATAAGCGGCTTTAACTGTTCCATCGGGGCTACGCAATTCTTTGTCTTGCACTCAAGGAGAATCAAGTTTCATTGTAAATCTAGATTGTTTTGATCCGCTCATATTTCCTTGGACCGTGTCTGTTTAATATTCTGTTAGAGCGGCGGTCGTAACTTTATAACATTCAGTTTGGTGCACTTTGAAGCGGATTTGACCTTACATTAGTGATTGCCTTATTTTTAGGTTTCAGCTGTCATAATTTCTTAAAGATCACACCACAGTGCTCAAAACTCTTCTTTTGGTGCTACAGAAAAATACAGAATAAAATAAAAAATTAAACTTCCTAATTGTTCCTCATCTCCATGTGTTACATGTGTATAACTTTTAATATTTTGCAATTGTATATACTTAATATGTATTCTTATTTCATAAATTTACCTCTTCCCGACTGCCTTTGGTATGCCAATTATTTGCCCGAAAGTCTGTGGTGTACAACAATTTAAAATTTGTCTTTAGGCGCTCGGCAGTTTGCCAAGAATGGCAAGGATCTTTATATTTTTCAATTTCTCATTATAACCTGCCGTTGTTCAGTAAGCCCACTAAGTTACTGCCAGTTTAGAAAGGCAGTATGAACCAGAGTTTCAATTCCGCTTAGGTGGTTATATAATTATGCATCCGTGCTTTTACAGGTTGAAGTCACGTTACAGAGACATGCCTCATTGTGATGGCGGCTCTTAGCAAATGAGAACTCGATTTTACGACGCAATCCGCAATATTACTTCGCCACGAAAGCCGAAAATATTAAAATTGGCCCGTTCGACGGTCATCGGTTCGCAAGATTCGCCATTCTTGTTATGAAAATGTTCGTCCGTTAAAATTATTATAAACAGCCAAATTGCCTTTTACGGACAAGTTGAAATTACCTTTAGTAATTAATGTTTTGAAACTCATTCCTTCGCAATTTTCTGGAATGCTGTTTAAATCTGTAATTCGAGTTTGCAATTCTGAAAATTTTGTACGGAGTATCAAACAGTTATAATAAGACGAGGATGATACAAACATTTTTATGAAACTTTAACTCTTTTCTTAATCTGCGTCATCAACAGTCTTCTCAAAAACATCGCACGTTTGACAAAATCATCACGTGTTAAAATATTACCATTGTCTCAGAATGATGAACTTTTATATGTAAAAAATATCAGACTTGAGTCAATTCACTTGACAAACACAACTGTTGTATACGTGTCGGTTTTCGCACGATATTATAATTTATATACATAGATATCTCAGACCAGAATATCAAAATACTACATGTAAAGTTGTGTATGTAGATTTAAAGTGTTTTACAAACATTAGGATTTTTTCAAGTTTTTTTTCTTTTATTTCCGTCATATTTAGAACAATGGAAAACAAACTAAATAAAAATTTAAAAACAATATACAATACAATTCAAATACCTACTCTTTATTGCACACCTTAACAGAAGAAAATAATATAGAAAATACAGCCACATAGTAGAGGTAAACAACAGGGCGTCTTATCGCTAAAAATGTCTCAATTAGGTACTACGAGTACTTCAACTTTTAATTAGATGTGAAGTTTCGTGTTAATTCTTTACACTGTACTACCTAAGTACCTACTGTGTCCTATTTGATATTCTATTTCAATTTTCAATGTTAACAACATATCGATATACTATCGAACCTTAGTACGAGTACCTACTTAATTTTTAGACGCAGAATAGTGAGTAGATTTTTTATACTCCAACATAACTTCAGATAATTCCAGGAATATATCATAAAGATGGGTTTAGATTCTGCGATTTGATAATGCACTATCGAATTTGTCTTGAAATACACTTTGTATTAGTAACGTATAGTAATCCGATACTGTTGCTACTACAACAGCGATTTTTTTGTTTTATACGTTTCGGCGTCGATGCTAAATCTTGAAAAAACTCCATATCATGAGATCCAAAATCCATTATTTATATTTTCCATAGTCTGTCATTGTCAAGTTCCTAGTACTATTTTTTTTTCAGGGAATGCATGTCATGTACCCGGAGCCGACGCACTATCGCAATCAGCCAGCCAGCCAGCCCTCGTACCAGCCGGCCGTGTCGCCGGCCCGCCACCAGCCTAAGAAGCGCCGCGCGCTGAGCCCCGTCTCGCGACACGCGGGTCCCGATAACACTGGCTACAAGGTGAGTCGGCGTGTGGAATTGCACTAATATCGTAAGACGCCGGGACTGGTTGTAGTAACAGTGTGTAAACTGCCTTAGTATAGAGCACATTATATGTATATCACACACGTAATGCCGTATGACGTGGCAGGTGTGGTTTCAACTCAAATACTGCTTTAATAGACGGAGCGGGCAAAGTGTTAAAAATGATCTCGATCATGGAACTCGATTCCCACTGCCTTGCTATACTCGGGGTCTCAATAACACTCGTTATCAGGTGAGTCGGCATCGGCATGTGGATAGCCCTAATATCGTAAGACGCCGGGACTGGTTGTAATAACAGTGTGTAAACTGCTTTAGTATATGGCACATTATATGTATATCACACGCGTAATGCTGTATGACGTGTCAGGTGTGGTTTCAACTCAAATACTGCTTTGATAGACGGTGCGGGCAAGGTGTTACAAAACGATCTCAGATCATGGAACTCGATTCTCACTGGCTTGCCTCAAATAATTAACTGTAGAAAAAACTAAAATTTCGCTTATTTATGAGTGTAGTAATTAAACGTTCTTCGTGCTTAATGATAGCGAAATTTATGGACCGAACAAGGAGGTTACAATAACATCACATTTGCGATTTCATATCAACTAAAGTATAATAACATTTTTTAACGTCGCTAATATTATTGATAGTTTCAAACACAAGCATTAACTTGCGCATCGTGTTTTACGAAGTTAAGTAAAGCAAGTAAGTACATTTTGTTTTATAGAACTATTTAATCCTGAAGCGATAGAGTTCGAACTAGCACAAAACACTTTTTATGTTATCTAGGAACGAAGCCAGTATCTTTAAAGTAATCAAAGAATTGATAAGACGTTCGTTTAGCATGAACCATTCTGAATATATTAACTTTTATATAGTTTATGGTATCATTTTCTGCAATAAAAAACGCAAACTCGTAACGAAACTGCATTTAAAACTAGTCTCCGTGACGGAATCGGGACGACGAATTCGTAACCTTTCTTTAATGTCACTACACAGCGATTGCTTATATACTGCGATATAATGCACAGTTTATTTCGAAGGGTTAAGAGTTTATTTTGATTGCCATGTACACCATTGCATACTATACTGCAGTATTGTCTCTGTATACGATTAGACGATGAACGCAGCGGCGTCAACAGGGAATCAAGACTTCCCACTGGCTCCTGAAGTCTTGCGTCAGGGTGGGTAGACTCCGTATTGATTCAGGAACATGTTTTGAAGACGCTCTTTCCTCTCATCTTAGCGTTTTGTCCAGGTTGCTTCCTCGTTAAAGTGGAATTCAATAGAATGGCAAATAATGTAAACTATGTTAGATTTTGTTAGCATATAACCTAAAAGTTTTACGATAGTTGTTTTCATTCATATATTAATAATTAACATATATTTTAACTAATAATTGGTATAAATAAAAGATTTAGGTATAAAAAACTGTTGATAAAATCATGGTTGTCCACAAAAAGTGCAAGATTACGAAGAAATTAAGGTTTGTTTACATTACTTGTCATTTCTATTGATCTCCATTAAAGGTACTGCTTTGAACCCAGGCTCCGCTATTCGACTTTTTCTCGTCCATGCGGTGAGCCCGGTGGCAATTGTTGATGCAAATTGCAAGCAAATCAGTTAATCAATCACCTATTTACCATACAAAACTAATAATTTACGATATCGACTAGTAATTACACTGAATGACTTTAAAATGAACGCCTGTCCTAACGAAGCAAGCATATTTCAAACTAATTAAATTGGACGTCGCGCGAGCGTGTGATAGTAGCTATGGTGTTACTCCAATTGCAACTGGCACAGTCGAGTCAATCCAGCGATCGAGTGTAAGCTTTTCGATTACCTATTGTTGTTCCGGACCATGTCATTAGTTACCTAGTTCACTTTACCATTCGACTCACTTACGATTGCTCGGCAATGTAAATACATGAGCTGATGAATATTGAATCTATTTACCACATTACCGCTGGCCTGTCGCCTCCTATAACAGGGCGCGGTTCTGAACTCGACGGAGCGTAAAATTTCCATGGAAAATGTTTAGTCCTTGTACTATTTTCCGTTTTGAGTTGACTGGAGTTCAATCCGGAACAGTCCAGACGTGATATTTTTAGACACAATCCACTGAAATATCTTGAAAATGTTTATCTAAGACAGACGTGTTATTTAACTGATAGAAAAGTCTGCGGGGCGACGTCTATTTGTGGATTTACATTTCGTATTTTCTTATTTATGTGTTGAAATAACGCAGTAATCACAATCGGCCTTATTGTCTAGACTTTCAACTTGTTTTATACTGGATCAAAATAAACGCAATCATTTTATAGAAACACTTAAATGTAACGTGTTATGATGAAATGACGCGTTTCGGTGGCGCAAACTAGTCGTGTGTCCATTTTTAGCGATCAGAGGACAGTCGATTGTAACTAATAACCAGTGTAGTTTTTATTTCGATTCGTAACAACAATGGCTAACGAGAGAGAACATGTATTCAGGTTTCTTCGAGCGTTCGGGTTTCCACTTTCGGAACAACAACTAATGTTTGTTTGTCGATCGAAACTCGATCTATTCGTCGGTTTGTTTTATCGGAGTTTGGTGCCACCTGCGAAAACAGCGAAACCATCTTAATAATAACATCTCAACACGATCTCGTAGTTCCTCTGTTGACGGGAAACGGGGTTTATATTTGAAATCTGTATCTCGCAGTGCATCAAACAAAATATAATAATAAAAGCGCATTATAACAAATGTAATACAGAAGCAGCTGCAGAAAACCAATGGCTGCTGAGTGGAGACCATTACGTTTACTTTCTAATGTTTGTTTTTTATCTTTCTTAAAAAAAAAAAAACTCAGAACAGATACTCATGAAGTCGGGTGTAACAGCGCTCGGGAAAGCTGAAAGAAAATAGGCGCTTCTATCCAACCACAGATCAATCATCATCGCCCTGTCTTACATGATTGATCTATGTTCTATGCTGCAGCGTTGCATACAGATAGCCGTTTTAATTTAAAATCTTCCTTCAATCTATGACTTTAATCATGGTGTAAACTGGTATTTTATATATTTTTTTATGTAGCTTTTCATAACGTACTGTCACAATATGGTTAGAATTATACGAGTATGTACTTAAACTGCATTGTTTATCAGAAGTCATCCGCTGTCGGACCAATAGCCTTCTTGAAGGATTTTTCATTAAGCTGGTCGTGCGCTGCTCTCATTCATCTATTAGTTCCCTACGATCGTGGTAGATTATCAAAAAGATGGACCGATTTTATTTTAAAACTATGTCGGTAGCTAACAAGCATACGGCCCGCCTGATGGTAAGTAGTCACCGTTCCCTATAGATGCCTGCAACTCCAGATGTGTTACATGCGCGTTGCCGACCCTAACACACCGCACCATCGTTGAGCTCTGGCTACATTACACAGCGTCAGGAATACGACACTATGAGTAGGGTCCAGTATTATTTGGCTGCGGTTTTCTGTAAGGTACTTCCCCAGTTGGGCTCTGCTCTGACATGACATTCGCAGTGCCATACCTCTCTTTTGGACGTAGTTAAAGGACCTCGGTCCGATCCATCTCTTTGACAAAGCTATTACAATTGAACCTATCTGACCTCAGTGTATGCCTACAGTATATAAAATTTATAACTGTTTTATCTAGTAATCAAAATGAAACAATCGTATTAGTTAAAGTGGATAGAATTGAATTGCAATTTAAAACACGGCACAGCAAGTTGAAAACTGCGTTGCGCTGTTTGTGAAATAAAAATTGCAGGTTTAATTTTAAAGCGGGTCGCAGATTTATTTTTAAATGGAACGCTTTCGTCGGATACATTATCACCTCTTTGCATGCGACTCATGTAGGAATGTATAGTTGTATGTCGGCATCACTATGATCTCGGATACAATAGAGAAGAGTACGTAAAAATACCGGTCTCTATACAAGTTGCACTCTTAAAAACATTTAGCTGAAAACATTCTGGCACCTCTTCGATAGCAGATCTCAGCAGTGAACAGTACGCCCGCCATTTAAAGAGACACTGTCATCATGCTGTTACGAAGAAAATTTCGGCCCTTATGTTCGTACTATAGATATTTTGTGCAAGTTTTTCATTTTCTGAATAAAAATAAATAAATCATTTATACTTCGTTTGATCCGGTGAGCAGGATTCAGCCACCGAAATACGATACCCTTCGGCCATAAGTCGGCGCACGCGATGGTATCCTGCAGCAATTTAAAACCCTTTCGTTTCAATATTGGTATGGAAATTAACAATCCTCCCGTCTGCAATATGCATTCGTACATCTGTCGCGGATGGTCTCTTTACCGTTAGCCAGCATCTGGGGCAGCGTCGAAAGCAGAGATGGGCATTTCGTAATTGATTCCTGATTTCATGATTACTTGAAATTACTTTTGGAATCTGATTACCGGTTCCCAGATTACTTTGTAATCTGACTAGCTGATTACTAAGTACAATTACATTTGAGGAATCTGGAATCATTTGTTGGAATATTAAAATTACTAGTAATTGGGAACCAGTGTAGATTCCTTATTACATGAATGGATTACTTGATTCCTTTCAGATTACTTCAAAATATATTTTGTTATACATAAAACTATATTTCTGACTACAGACGTAAAGTATATTTCGATTTACTATATAGATGCATCTTATTTGTATCCGGTGTGCAGATTTCGAAAATTATGCCCATTTGAAATCCAAAATGGCCATCATTTTCGAAATCTGTATTCCCTAAAACCTATAAAACGACATCCATGACGATTTTTATGGCATACTGCATGGCCGCCATCTTGGATTCCAAAATGGGCATCATTTTTCGAAATCTCCACTCCCTAAAACCTACAAAACGACTTCCATGTCGACTTTTATGAGATACTGCATGGGCGCCATCTTGGATTACAAAATGGTCATCATTTTCGAAATGTGCACTCCTGAAAACCTATAAAACGACATCCATGACGATTTTTATCACGTAGTGCACGGCCGCCATCTTGGATTCCAAAATAATCATTATTTTACAGTAATTATAGAGTTTCACACATAAAATGTATTTGTCTTCTGGGATAAAAACGAAGGAAATTATTTTGACATTAAGTAATTGTAATTTAGTCTGGATAATATTACGTAATCAGATTACTCGAGTAATTGATTACCGAGGAATCACGATTACACTTGTAGTTAGATATATTCAATTCCGAAGGAATCAATTACGCAAGTAATCGGCGGGATTGACTACAGTAATTTAGATTACCAAAGGAATCGATCACTAAGGAATCATGATTACTGTAATGTAATATGTAATTTAATTCCAAAAGTAATTGATTATGCCCAACTCTGGTCGAAAGTATCCGCCTCGACGCCTTGCTTGCTTTGCGACGACGCGCCGAAATCTTGTTACGGTCCTTTATTGTGTTCGGAGCCTACTTTTACCGGAATATCGGTGTTCCTTTCCAAAATTGCGGTGCTGAATCGTGGCGCTTCTGTGCGTGACTTTTTTTTAATGCAAACGATACGACAGCTATCTCTGTGTAATTTATAACGTTGAAAAGTTAAAATTGTAGAAGAACTTCAAACACGTCTTACAGGGCAATACAGAGGGCCTACCGCGAAATCCGGAATTCGCAAATTGCGGGGATCATTCTCTTTTACCTCAATTAGTTTTTCTTCCGAATTGGTATTTTCAGGCCTCGAGGCCACATTGACCAACGCCAAATAAATAGAAAAAATTTATCGGGAAAGCATACGCTACGAAAAGGCACGTAATTGATCTACTGTTTCCATACATTATTTAAGTTTAGATTGGCATTTCCCATCTACGATTGTCTAAGGCTAGGCCCCCTGTAAGGACGGACGTGATGCTTCATCGTTCCAAAGAGCAAGCCGGTAATAATCGATTTTTATGGATGTCTCGACAGCTTACTACAAATAAATAACCTGCATTACATAAAACATATATTTAAAAATACCCTATAATCTAACTATATATTCATAATTTTTTCCACGCTCTGTAGAGTAAGCAGTTTTTCAGCATACTCGTACGTTGAATACATTATGTTATGACATCGATGCGTATTGGTGTAGTGTACTCGTTTCCTACAGGTATACACGTGCGGGACAGATAAAGTTAAATTATTCCACGATACCTACTTGATGTTTCATATCACGCTTAAAACTTTGCTCTAATTTTATTTTCATGTTTGCCACTTTCTTTCACGTGAACGGCTGGCTGACACGTTACACAAAAAGTAACATCGCAAAACGCCACGGGGACTGTTTATAGACGAAATTTGCGTTACGCCATGCCCGTGTATTGTATTTTGCAAACCACAGGCTAGCAATAACCTCAGTCAAACCAATATAACTGTAGCTTTGTCTATAACGACTCCGAGAGTGAACTGGTATCGGTTTTGCTGAAAATTGACCTCGCGCAGGTTCGAACGATTGGAATACCAAGCTCCAGCCACGTGCCCACAAGGCAAGCCCCGTGACCCGACAACGTGATGCTACCAAATACATTATTCTGTTAAATCCAAGGGACTTTACTGTTTGGTCCTACCTGAGCCTGTATTACCTTTTGGAATACAACCGATATCCAGACGTTGCTGAAGCATTGTTTTGATACATGGAAAGATTTGAGACCGCATTCATGAATGAGATTGACTCTAAATGGTATTATTTCATAACAATTTTTTTTATTGCAATCAATGAGGTTACATGCAAGTACACGATTATTTATGCCGTGCCTTCATTGCTAAATGGACTTGACCCCTTTTAAAAGCTTACAAATGAATATTTATATTTTGTTCCAATGCGATAATGGTTAAGCATTCTAACAAACAGGATACAAAACGAAGTATATTTTAATGGTCTTGCGAATTAATCCCCTACTATAAAGTCCGGTGTTTCGCTAAATTAAATGCCTACAAATTACTCGCAAAGCGAAAATTTCGTGAATAACAATGTAATCAACACGTCGTACATTAGATTTAGTGTTTTATCTCTCGATGTTAAAGTACGTTTTGGTTTGGCGCGCGGTGTGACGCAATAGTTTGTTTACACGAGTGGAGTGGCTGCATGTATGCGGGCCTCTCGACGTTGCCAAGTCGTGCGTTTATTCCTGATATGACCCCAAATTCGCGAATAATTTTCAGGATTCTTGAATAAATGTTATTGTTTGAATAAGTACTTGATGCGATTGTAAAATCTCGTTCAAAAATGCGAATATAGAGTTGCTAGTTTCAGTGAAGTTTCTGGTCTCATTTTGACCACGAACATTCAAAACGAGATGAAAATAATTACAACGGAGCTTGTCAAATTTGCCTTAGAAAAATTGCGTGCGCGACCATGCGGCCGGACCGCTTTTGTCAGTAATGAGCACGCCGAAGTATCACGCAAAAACATCGTATAAACTGGAATAACCAACGTTTATAGGACGTTATGGATCTAATAAGTCTCGACCTTGTTTGCGATGCGATAACCGCCCGTCCGGCTAGTTCCCCAAATTACCTTAACTTGCTTTCCACCTGGATAATATTCGGTATACGGGTACCCGATTACAATTTTAACTTCGAAGGGCCAATCAGATCCCAGACCAACTATTTTCATTAATGTAACGTCACTATTTTACGAAACTTTCATATCAAAACAACATCAGTACATTTACACTAATATACCTAAACCAAAAAAAGAACACCTACTTGTTTTTATCAGTTTTCAAATTATCAAAAACGCATTGCGAATTGTCGACTGCCAGTGCATTTCGGATCGGCTTGACTCCTTGACGCTGCGTAGAGATGTGGCCTCGCTCTGCATTTTCTATCGCATGTACAACGGGGAGTGCTCCGAGGAATTGTTCGGATTAATCCCTGCCGCTTCTTTTCGCCATCGCCCTACGCGACAACATTTCCATCCTCACCACTTAGATGGTTGGCAGTCCTCAACTGTGCGTTTTTCCAGGAACTTTCTGCCTCGCACAGCTAAACTGTGGAATGAACTGTCGCCTGCGGTATTTCCGGACCGATACGACCTTCAAACCTTCAAGAAAAGAGCGTATTCCCATCTTAAAGGCCGGCAACGCACTTACAACCCCTCTGGTGTTGCAGGTGTCCATGGGCGGCGGTGATCGCTTGCCATCAGGTGATCCGTCTGCTCGTTTGCCTCCTCTACCATAAAAAAAAAAAACCTTACATTATCAAATCGCGATTTCAGTACCTTTATCTTCCAAATTTCATTTTAATAGTAGATCTGTTGACTATACCAAATAAAACAAGACCTCTTGAGCAAATATCTTGTTTATACACTTTGATGCAGCCTTATTTACTCCCACTTTAGAGAACTGTTGGTAGAACCTAGCGGCTATTTTTTACCAGCGATTTCGCCCGAACATTTCGCAACGTGATCAATTTTCAAAGTCACGTTTGTTTCATTGTTGCGACGTTGCCACTCGTCCGAAATTTCTTACGCCGTGCTGATTTCGCGGACCGTTGCTCAATCGCGAAAAAAACTCGCTGCGAACCGCTTAAAAACGCTGGAAAAACGCTCCCGGATGTCGCGTCTGACGCTTGTAATTTGCCCGCGACATTTCGTAGTCTTCCTGCTCTGATTAAGTTGGATCCAAGGTGTTTCCTGCGGCCGCCATATTGCTGTTATAATAATTGTATACCCATGTTGCTTTGCGCTTTTTTTTCTTTTTAACAGCCCGCGTCCGGGTTGCGGTTCTTTAACACCGTCAAAGGATGTGGCCTTAGTAACATCTGCTAAATGCTTTCGAAAGGCAATGGGTATTCGCTTAAGCATTTTCTTTAAACGTATCTTGCCGAATACGCAGCTTTATTTTTAGGACTTGAGAACAACCTTCACGTTTTCGCGGTTGCACGTACCATACTGAAACTATCTCGGCAACACGTTTAACAGTCCCATCTCGGTTAGCTTTGCATCGTTTGTTGCAATGATTTCGTGATGTCGTGTGATGGGCGAATTGGCACCGGCGGACCATACAGGTCAGTAACCCGGCGTCCCGCGCCCCTCCGTTACGTAAGCGCTTGCCACATTGAATGCGACATTGCCAAAGCCGACACGCTCGTGCCTGGTATCTCTCCTTATCACCTTACCTATACCGAGGACCTTATCATTGTTCAATGTTACATCATGTCCATTTTAGCATCGAACGATAATGATAGCTAAAAAATGTAGTTACATGCAGTTGGCCTCCAAATTCGATAAATTTGCACCTTGTCGATAAATTAGGACGATACCCTTTACGAAACGTCAAAACTATTTGTTTTGTACTATTAAATATACTATAAAGTTAGTAAACATAAATCATTGAAAGCCCAGTTAGGTAAACTTGCTCTTTATTTTTCCGCATATTTTTATAATTTTGTTTTCGTGATTGCCTGCTACCAATTTAATTTATACATGAAAACTATCTTAGTCTCTCGCGTGTGTGAGTTGAATGTGTGTATTGTTTTTTAAGTAAATACCAAGATATAATAATAATGTATCGTTCATATCACCAGTAAATTAATCATACCGCGATAATGCCACTTTAATTATTATGCACATATTATAAGACATTTCATAAGCCTCGCCTGATAACCACAACCATCTGGCCCGCAATCTATGTCGTGCAACGCACAAACTGACAGACATGACATTTTGGATGCGTGATGAAACCATTGTGATATATCTTCTATTGTTGGATTTTGAGGCTATTGCGATATTTGCGTCTAACATCTCCACAGCAATTTAAGAAAATTGCTGTTATGTGTTATATAAATACTGTATGGGTATTACAGAAATATTTTACCAACTTGACAACTGTCGTCTGACACAGCGTATTGTCAGTGTCAGGTGGCAATTGTCATCATAAACTCGGTAACATACCTGCTTCAAGAAATAAATATCCACCGTGCGCTGCCTTCATCCGCGGTCGCCACCTTAAAGAACGTTATTTTGCCAAAGGCATGCGGTTATAAAAAAATACGTTCAATGTGTTTGGGTTGGCGTTGTTCATGACTATTCCAAATTTTAAATCGATAGCTTAAGTAGTTCTCGATATTTAGCGCTGTGACAGACGGACGGACAGACAAACAGACAAGAGTATAAGGGTTCCTTTTGTACCTTTTTGGTACGGAACCCTAACAAAAGACTGACATGAACTAATGATGTTGCGAGTATCTTTGTGACGTAAGAACCTCTAGTCAATCTGCGGCCTTAATTACTTCCTTAGAATCATTTTAAAAGTGGAAAAAATACTGTCTTGGGTGAGACTTGAACTCACGGCCTCTAGATCGATACTCCAGCGCTCTGCCATCTGAGCCACCAAGACCTCATCCATAGGCAGCAAATTTTTCACCATATGGATCTAGGGGACCCTAGCGACATCTACCGTAACAACGTTACACTTCTTAGACGGCTACCGGAGTTCCAAGTCATATTGGAAATTCACCTCATCACCTTCACTCACATCATTCACCTTCTTGGTGGCTCAGATGGCAGATCGCTGGAGTATCGATCCAGATGCCGTGAGTTCAAGTCTCACCCAAGACAGTAATTTTTCCACTTTTAAATTTATTCTAAGCTTAATGGCATCGTTCGCAGACGTTTCTGATTTTTAAAAATTAATTTTTACTGAGTTGTCAACATTTTCATAGGGCATAGGGCTTCCTGCGCTATCTCTTGTGACAGTAACAGCTGTCGACATTCACAAAATTATGGCTACTGTTTTGAGTGCCTAGGTCCGTTTAATTACCTCTTACCTAAACGAGTTTGAAGTGCTTATTTTATTTTCGTAACATAAGTCTAAACTAAATCAATTACCTGTCTTTTAATTTATTACACATGTCTCTTAAACTGCTTGTCTGCCGAGTAGGACGTAGAATAACTCTTCAGTTTTATAGAGGTGTTTGTGTCACACAAATCGCTCAGAACTCTTGATTCCAATAGGCTACCGATTGCCGGTCAGCATTATGGCGATCCAGTATAATGTGATGGTACGGAATTTAAAGTTACATGGCCTGAGTTTTTTGCAGTTTCTTGGCTAAGATAGGATTACCAAATTGACGATAAAACTGTCAATATAGTTCGTGTCATCCACGATGACGCGCAGATTTATCAAATCTAACCTTTAATAACATGACAATACTAGTCAAGGCACGCGTCGTCGTGAATGACACAATCTATATCATGTCTATTAGGTAAGCTTCAATCAATCTCACTAGAGTACAAACTATTATAGATTATTTTGATGTGTATAAGAAGGTTTCCTTTGTATTTACAAATGTTCTCGAGACTATTATCTTGTCTTGTCAATCGCTTTACCGCCCTGTATTGATGTGATGATCAAACGACCCTAGGCTCCGCATCAGCTGCTAAAATTACAGAGAAAGCCAAAGACAGATATTGGTGCGTCTGAGCCAATCGCTCGCCTGCGCTCGGTGAGTGGCAATACAGGGCGAAACGTGAGTGTTCTCTCTTGGCAACGGCACCGTAAACTTTCCTCGTGTTTAGCCAAAACGTGCAAAAAGCACCGCTCTGACACGGCCGATTAGTCTATGTCACAAACTTTCACCTCTCTAGGCACATCTAAGTGAGCAGAACTGTTCAATTGTCAAACGCTGCGCCACATTATGTTGCATTAGGTCTGGTTAGAATGGAGACCGCGTGACTAGTGTTATGGCGTAATTACATTGGTCTATTAGTCTCCTAATCCGGTTGACTTGTATAATACAATTGATTTTAATCCGTATCAGAGTACTAAGCTCGAGTAGTATAGAATTTACTAGACTGGAGACTCTGTCCTTATCAAGGCAGAGCCGATTTAACGACGACATGTATTCTAGGTATATTCAATGAGTAACTTATTTACTTCCAATTATCATTTTTGAATTAACAGCTGGGATAAGGGTTAACTTATTAAGTAAATGCGTCTGATACGAGTAAAATTAAAGAAGACGTATTTATTAGTCCATTTGTAAACCGTACAATAACTTAAATGTCTTAAACATTCAATGAAATCAAATTTTGACTCAGTTTTTACTTTTTTACTTTAATAGTCTTTATGAGTGGCTGAACAAGTTTATCTCGGGCCTTATTAGCAACATCTAAAGGTTATACAAGCAAGAAGTGCACGTTTCTGTTTCTAGTCCATCAGTATTGAGATTGGTTTCTCAAGGTGCCGCGGCTCCGTTTCCAGTCGGCCGATCCGTTGCAATACAACCGTGTCGCCGGCCCCGTGCCCTAGCTGCCTGTGCATTATGTACACCTGATTGACCCTAACATATGTACGATATCGCAACATACTAACTACTGGTAATTAGCAATAGAATCCCATGGAGTAATTTTTGAAACGTTATTTGCGTTAAATATGCAAGTATCAGCGCCGAGAAGTCCTTAGAATCCGATTGGGTAGCTATAAATTCCGATCTCGATTGCCCGAGTGCTGATTTGGAACCATGAGCCCTGGAAAGGGGGCTTTCTTAAATTATTTCTTAAACATTAACATTGCACGGTCTTCAGTACTCTTAACCATTTTCTGTGGTGTACAATCGGGATAGAATTAGAATTAGCAAGCATGTCCACCCTGGCGACGTCAAATCATCTTTTATACTGTACTTGTACTTGGGTACCTATAGAAGGGGACAAACCCAACAAACATTTATTTCTCACGTAATTTACACGAATACCAAAGACACAAATGCCAATCTAGGCTACCTCACTCCCCTTAAGACCTTGTTTTTTACTTTATCAAAAAGCTAGCGTACGAAATTAGCCCTCATTATAATCTCGTTAGCTTTGTTCCTCATGCGAAAAATCTCAAGGAAAGTTGTTGTAAACACGCTCTTTTATCATTATAATAAAGTTTTATTTTGAATGCAAATACTGTTTACTGCAGGCGACAATACTCCCACGAGAAGCTTGAAAATAAATAGAAAATGAAGTGAAACTATGTCGCAAGTGTTTGAAGGAGTTATCATTACCATTTCCTGCTGTTGGTATAAATATAATAGCCGTCTGTTTCTCGCACATCTTTGTTTTATAAACGCACCTAACGTTATTTATACGATTTCTTTGTTTGAAAAGAAAAATATCTCTTCTTATTTTCAAAAGTTATTCTTGTATTCATAAATCAAATGTTTATTAAGATATTGGTATAATACAGGCATAAAATCCCGGGTTCGAGCTTTGTTTATGCAATCAGTTTCGTTTTGGCGCTGGTTCCAAACAATTCCTCCATAGATCTTATCAACATCCACGAAATAGTGGTACAGCTAAATCTAGCGCCAATCATAGTTAATTTAGGACCCACGGTAGAAGTGGTTGGTATTAATGTCGGGTTTGACATTCTTATTTGACTTTTATAGCGCTATTCCTGCATGAACGTTGAATATAGGTTTTCAATTTCCCATCTGGGCAAGCTCTAGACTCTCTCTATATGAATCTTACTTTATTTCTTTTAATTTAACTGAACAATGAGGCTTAGTTTTCTCACTGGGTTCGAAAATCGCAATGATTCAGTAAAAACTAGGTGCACCAATTCTTAGGAATTTAGGTTTCGAGCGGTGCCTATATAAGTACGAGTATACTTGAGGTGAGCGTGGCAAAACACTGACACACTGCTATGAAGATTACGACTTCTTTTAATATCATGAATGATGTTTATTGTTTACGGTGTTTATGTACCTGTAACATGGAAGCTGCATCATCACCACGTTAATCATTGAGACAAAGTTTTAATTAATCATTCAGTTTCACGCGCTTAAGTTAATTTTCTTTTAGTTATAAGCAAAGTTATATAATCTGACGCTTCAGGACTCTGAGCTAACTTCACGGGGAGAGTTACCAGTTTCACCGCCGTCCCACCCTTATCTTATTTAACTTCGTTATAACGCAAGGGTAGTTGCCTGCTTTTTTTTACAATATGGCATGGTAACATATACCACCTCACCAATCTTTAAAAAGGATAGGAAGAAAAATGAAGTATTTTCGATGCCAAAGAAAGGCAAAGTAATTAATTAATACTAGCCATTACATAACCGATCATGTCAACACTTTTTTCAGTAAATTGCTATTGATGCAACTCACCTTTAATTATTTCACGAACGGAAAATTGGATAAAACAAATAATAAAAACTACCAGCAATTAAAGGAATCGTAATCGGGTCGAATCCGATTGAATTGAAATGTTTTCGATACTAGTACTTTTCCATCGGCCCAAGGTGGCTAAAGTAGGCGATTCGAGAGGTCAATCACGTACCGCGTTATTTACTACCTACTCCACTTCAAGCAACCAGACCAGTGTAAATCGGATCGTCGATTGTACGTTGTTGTGTGGTATCTAGAGACCAGGTTTAGTAAGAGCTAGCTAAGGGTGTTGTGACTAGCCATATGCCTATTTCGTAATATTGGCCTTGGTTTTATATTAAAACACATAGAAAATAATTATAAACTACAGTACTCTTCGTTTGCATCTTTCATTCATGATTTCACTCCGTATTCTAACAATTACAACTTGAAGGACACGTTTCCGTATTTTACCACTTGTGATTTCGATTAAATACATAACACTCAGTAAATTTTCATTTTTTTATTATTTTAAAATGCTGCGAAGAATGATAATAATCAATTGAAGTTAACCTAGAATAAATGCATAATTATTGGTTTAATAAAGAACATTGAGTTACTAACATAATAATAAACGTAAAATATTACAATACAGACGTTATTTTCAGAAAACAAAACTATAATACCTGAAGTTAAATAATAATGTTAGCATATTCATGCTTGATAGGTTTTGAAACGTTTCATTTTATCATTTTTTTGGTCTACTTAAACTGACTACTAAGCGAATACTGTCGTTGTGTGCGTAAAAAACATTATGTCGCCGTTGTGTCGCTACTATGTCGCCGTTATGTCGCCGTTATGTCGCTACTATGTCGCCGTTATGTCGCTACTATGTCGCCGTTGTGTCGCTACTATGTCGCCGTTGTGTCGCTACTATGTCGCCGTTGTGTCGCTACTATGTCGCCGTTATGTCGCTACTATGTCGCCGTTATGTCGCTACTATGTCGCCGTTATGTCGCTACTATGTCGCCGTTATGTCGCTACTATGTCGCCGTTATGTCGCTACTATGTCGCCGTTATGTCGCTACTATGTCGCCGTTATGTCGCTACTATGTCGCCGTTATGTCGCTACTATGTCGCCGTTATGTCGCTATTATGTCGCCGTTATGTCGCCGTTATGTCGCTATTATGTCGCCGTTGTGTCGCTACTATGTCGCCGTTGTGTCGCTACTATGTCGCCGTTATGTCGCTACTATGTCGCCGTTATGTCGCTACTATGTCGCCATTATGTCGCCGTTGTGTCGCTACTATGTCGCTATTATGTCGCCGTTATGTCGCTACTATGTCGCCGTTGTGTCGCTACTATGTCGCCGTTATGTCGCTACTATGTCGCCGTTATGTCGCCATTATGTCGCTACTATGTCGCCATTATGTCGCCATTATGTCGCCGTTGTGTCGCTACTATGTCGCCGTTATGTCGCTATTATGTCGCCGTTATGTCGCTATTATGTCGCCGTTATGTCGCTATTATGTCGCCGTTATGTCGCTATTATGTCGCCAATATGTCGCTATTATGTCGCTAGTCGCCAATATGTCGCTATTATGTCGCTAGTCGCCGTTATGTCGCCGTTATGTCGCTGTTATGTCGCTACTAAAGTATATAAAAGGGCCGGAAAGTACGGAGGGAGGATTATTCATTCTTTAACCATCGGACTGGCGGTATCTCTGGCTTTGGGTAAGTAAAGTTTCTCTACTATTCCTTCTATTTGTTTGTGTTTGCTGGGAATTATCCTGGTAAATTTAAACTTGTAAATTGTGTCTATGTTTGGCATTGCGGAGACAATGTTGTCGTAATGCTAAGCTTAGGCTATGGTGGAGATTCTTTGCTTCCTTATCTGTGTTACTATATTGTGAGTTTTGTTAGTAAAATCTAATTTTGTTATTTTATTACCTTTCTATGAGGTTAGTTTGTTATTTTATAAAGCCAGATCACTGTTTGGACTAACAGTTTGTCCATCTAATCAGCTGCTCCCTAACGGTGTCAAATTGCAGCTGTTTAGAAGTCTTTTGCTCCAAGTTGAGAGGACTTGGCGTCTCTTCTTTACCAACATAAGAGGCGAGCATACTCTCCTTAGTCTCAAGGTCCAGCTGTTAGATGAATGTGAGGGCATCACGTGCGTGCCATTGAGAGTAATCTCAGCTCACTGAAGTCTGCAGTAATTGAGGCTAGGTCTCGTATTAAATATATTTATATATTTCGGTGCTCTGGCTCATGCTAGTGCTGGTCACGGGAGGGCTTCTGTCATGATTGGTAACAAACACAGATAAAGTTTTAGTCATGGCAGGGTATCCCATGTGACTGGTACGGGTGTGTGTGCTAGTGCGCTGATTACCTATAGACATGCTAGGGCGGTCTATTCTCATCCACCGTGCCCGCGTGGCGATGAGGAGGGGGCCAATCACACAGACACTAGGGTTTGCTATACCTCGGTTTTGTCGGCCGAATGCTTACAGCTTAGACTTAGGGATACACTTGTGTATGTTCCAAATCACTAGATCAATGGTAAGTACGATCTGTGTTCTGGACATACTAGATTAGGGTCTAAGGGTAGGAATAGGGTAGAGTCACACACACTGTTATAGGGTCTCTCTCTTAGGTTTGATCTAGAAATTCGATTGGTTGGTGTATATATATATCTTTCAAAAGGTTCTAATGACGTGAAGCTATGTTTTATAACGTGTACTAATGATAATATTAGTGAAATACCGGTAATGGGTTTTAATTACCTAAATCTTCCAGACTGTTACTCTGAGTGGAAAGTTGAGGGTTATCTGTAACATCTTATATCTATTTATTTTCTTTTCTGGGTTTTTGGTGTAGAGACGAAGTACTGAGTATTACGATCAGGTCCTAAGGTATTTATATATTCAATCCTTAAATATCAAGTTGGGTTTAGGAACACAGACTATTCTGGGATTAAAGAATGGTTTGTTTTAGAGACCCTTTGGCAGGCGAGCGCAGTCCATTGGAATCTTTGAGTGGAATAATACTCACCTTGATAGTTCGATCTCATAAAGTACAGTAATGAGTTAAACTTGTACTTCGTTTATACATTTAAAAGGCCTAGGAATTCAGCCTACTTTTAGCTATGGGGACTGGGATAATGGCTTAGTAGCCTTAGCTTTTGGATATAAAAAGATAAGTAAATGGTGTCTGACGAATACTTATCGCTTCTCTTCGTCAGCCCCTAGGTTTGCATAGGGTTGCGAAGCGTTGGTCATAGCCCGTCTGACTAATAAGATAGGATTAGGTGGCCCGATTGATATTGCTGATCGGAGTAAGAGTCTTCAGACCTGCATCTAACATTAGAGGCAGCACGTGTGATCCATTCACACCTCGTTTAGAAGATGATAGGATTGATAAGTAATAATATTTTATCTTATTATAAGTGTGTAAATGGGCTTAACCCAGGAGTGCTGCTTCAATGTTACCCCGAAGACTTAATAGGAGTAGCAGGATTTTAACAAATATATTTTTATATTTATATAATCATATATGCTGCAATACCTAAATATCTTTCTAATGAATTAATAAAAATATATTTTACATTACATCAAAAATCATTAATAATTTCTGTAACTTAAGGCTACTCCCGTCGTCTACGACCTTGCGCGTGTGGGCGGAGCCTATATCCTTTACCACGACACCGCTCATACCTTGTCAATTGTTATATATTTTCATTCTACTTATAAGGTGTCATATTTAATATGGAAAAGGGTTTGGAATAACTTAGTCTTACGGTATTTTGCTGAAGGTTGAATCTTAACATAATATCCTATCGATTGTTTCCTATCATCATAATAAATTATTTAGTATAGTAAATTCCCGAGTCTTAACATCTAGGTAAAACTTAATCAGGTAGAATCAGAGTCCAAGATTTAGTTGTTACTCATTAAAGAATCTAGGGTACCGCGGTTCGCTTCGAGGGGTCCTAACCTGTAACTAGACGATCACTTGGCCAAATTATTGTTAAGGTAAAATTATTGTTGGGGTAAATTTTAGGGGTAATTTTAAAGGTGGGATTGTTAACGATTAGGTTCAGTATTTTATTAGGTCCGGGGTTGAATAGATGGGGTAGATTTGGGGTGTAGGTAGGGGAAGTTACAGTGTGATCGTGATTTGTGAGCAAGGTGTGAGCGCAGACTTACTAATGTACCCGTGAATATAATAATCCGCTGTCAAAGTGTACGTCCTGTTGGAAATTGAAATTTTTGCGACCTCCAGATGTCAGATCAGTCAGAGATTTGGGTTGTAAAATATCAAATACATAAGAAAGCAATATTGAATCACAATGAAGTGTTAGATGTGTACAAAACACTCAAAAGCAATGTTCATTTCAGAATGTAAATATCCGTCTTGCATTGTTTCAACATTTTTCTGATTCAAAATCAGTCTTGTCACAATTAGATTAAAATTAACATATGTGACCGCGGCTGGAACAACGTCCCACTTTGTCGCTTGCCATAAGGACGCCGTGTTAGGTTATTCATATAAAGATACAAGCAAATGTCGTCCTTATGGCAAGCGACAAAGTGGAACGTTTTGCCGGCCGAGGTCACATATTATGCAGCTAATTGTTTTAGTACCTATATCATTCCAGATCTTCCAGATACATCTACCTGTAACAGTGCACCACATATATTTTTCTAACTTACAAACATGAAAATCGTCTTGTAGTACAAATAATAGGATCAAGGTTGGCCACATCTAGTTTTCAGATGGTCGGCCATGTTTTAGGCTGTGTGAATCACGTTGTGGTTTGGTACGTCAATCCTTATCGCCTCAGATATAGCGCTTATTCCGACTCAATAAAAGGATCATAAACACGACCATAAAACACCTTCTAATACATCTTAGAAGTTATGAACAATCGTTTGTTATCTACGCGACGACGAATAGACAAGCATTCGCCTCCTAGGGAGCAACGCACTCGCTCAATGCAGTCGCGATGGCCTCGGCCGCACGCGTCATACGTTCTGTGTCATGTCTACGAGACCTTATTAGAAAACTAATAGGGTTTTGCTGAGAAATAGCTGCTTATGTGCAAAGCGATCTCAAAGACGTATCTTTTCAGGTTTATATTTACGTTAGTTTCATCACGGGCAATCACAATTCGTCCTTGTTTAGCGATGCTTTGACAGCGAATGTAATATTGGGTGCTGAATTTACACTTACAGTACTTACACTTCTAAATATTGGAAGTAGGTAAGTTATACACGGTGTTTAACGAGGAACCCGAAAGATTTTAATTCTGTATTCCTGATCTATTTAAATACTAAATAAACTTTTTTGAATTTTGCCTAGTTTCAGAGTTAATGCAAATGAAAAAAAATAATATTTTTATTGTTACCAAGTGCTAAACCTCTTTTTGATGGCGTGCTGCTAATATGGGGCGTAATCTAAATATCCACATAGATCGATGTAAAGAAACGTACAAATAACACTTTGCAAAAAACTAGGTTTTAACGAAAAAAATTAAACTAGTAACTTAGGATTTTTCTGTACAAATACATAAAAAAAACCTTTTTTAACACCGTAAATAGTAAAAAGAAAAATTTTGGAATTGTGCGTACACTCATGGGCGTCAGCGCAAAGTACTTTTCACTTTATTGCCGTGAAATCATTAAAAATCTATATCTTTATACCATATATGACCTTATCCGTAGGCCTGCTTATTTGTATGAGTAAATATGTAGGAGTATTTGGAAGAAACAATTACTATGTAACGCAGTCTTAGTTATGTTTTGAGTATTATTTTCAAAAAATAATATTAAACGGGGCCTCGATAGTTCAAATTGACAAGTAATCAAACTCTTTGAATGCTAATTTCTGGCGCCGCATCGTAAATTTGTCTACATCAAAACACACCCACGCAACTATCGTCCAATTTACTAAAGCTTTCTCCAAAGTAATAAACGTGACAACCATGCATTTAACTACAGTTACATACGTAAGTAAGTACGTATTAACATTACAGGCCTCAATTCAACACAATAGATATGGCCCGCGTACCCGCAGCATACATCAGCTTGTCTATTGACAAGGCTTTTTGTTGTCAAGTTACCTACTATAACTTGACTTCTAGATTAATGACAACTTCGTGTAATTAAATATCATACTTATACTGGCTGGTTTGCTTACAGTAGTTGCCCTAAGTATCGTGAACACGAGCCCAGGACAAACGGTTCTATGTAATGCTATCTATATGCCAAGAGACGAGCGACACACTTCGATACAATGCTCTGATGGCTGTCAGTGGAAAATATCGCAGAACAAAAGATAACGAGTAGATACCTATGCCAAGGCGGCAGTAAAAACATTCATGTGAAAACAATTTTCACGTCACGCGAGTTTACAGTTTTATGAATGTTATGGAATTAATATTTACTATCAAGCCTGGACTATCGATCGTTAAGAATTTCATATAGCTATCGATGCTTAGATGTGTAGAAATTGAATATGTACTCATATATTGAACACGAACAATAAGCGTCTCAAGCCGAACAGCGTAAAGAACGCAAAATAACAAAATATTAGGTTATCAATTTAGTATCGCTTCGATTTTTATTCAATAGACGGATGTCCTTCATTGGTAATATTTGTATATCTTGCCATGTTCTAAGTTAGCAATACAAAGAATTAAGTTGTATTGCAAGACATACACAATACATTATAGTATCGCTCACAAAGTAGCGACGAATATTTTTTCGGAAATCCTTCAAATAAGTTCTAACAATCATTTGTTGCAGACTTGCGGGTCACACCATCAGGTGACAGGTTTCTTGTAGCAAATGAAATCTAAGTCTTAAAACTACTTATTTACCAAATACGTTAATCGAATCAATACTACAGGGTAGTAACTTCATAATATGGAAGTACAAAATCTAATCTAATCGTTGTTAAAGTAATGTCTAGTTGGCCAGAAACCAATAGCGGTCGGGCAAGTGTCGATGACACTGTCATCGTGTTGCTTGCTTAGAAACATGTACCTCTCACCGGAGTCACCGGTAAGAATGGATGTTTGATGGTTGCGACGGAGAGACAACCTACAAAATAAGTAACTTTTAGGTAGATAGAATAGAACCGAATGTCACCTTTAAAATATTTGCGATTTTTATTATATAAAATAAAAGATACATACCGTTAATCGAAATTGATTTGATTGGTTTGGGATTGGTTTGCCCCTCACTGCCCTCGCTGTATTTATGTTACAAAAATATATCGGGATAACTTCGTCAGAAAAATACCCCGAATGATCCCACACTGTCGCACAACTCATTATTTTTCTTGTACGCCAGCTTCTTACTACATTAGAAGATCTGAGTTGGAATGGAAGGCCACTAAGGAGAGTTATTTTTGGCTATAGATAGTAGTACCTATGTTAAACCAAGAGGTTTTCCATCACAATCCCTGTGGCTTAAAGATGCACTCAAGAAAGCGTTATTACCTAGGAGGATAAGACATGTTGAAATGAATTTCAGATTTTCTTTGGCACTGGAAAAGGTTTCGATGCAAAACTGAATGATACGCTGCACACTTCGCAATATAAGAATCTATATTATGCTGCCCACGTACACTTACATCTTCCAAATTAATTTCCGCACCTTATTCCAAAGAAATAAGGTTGCAAATACATACATGTCTTTGGCGTCGACCCTACAATGGACTTGTTATAGATAGTATCTAGTCGATGGCACGGCGGGATATACACATGTCAGTACACAGCGGGAAACGTTCGACAGAACGTTCGTGACTGATTCATAGCTTGAGACTGAGAACTTTGGTGTAGAAAACATACTAGCAACCTACACGATGATGTGGGAGATAATTAAACACACTTCTTCAGGTCTTCTTATATTTTTTATAACATCATTCGCTACGAACAATATTCGTCGTCTTAATGACTGACTCTTCTGGAATGCCCGTTCCATATGACAGCGAGATACGGTTCTACATTCAAATATGTAACTGTTGCCAGCCACCAATCAAATGGCTGTAAACCTTTACAATACGCAATATTGGGACCGTGCGAAGTGCATGGTGGGGGTAAGTAAAGCGATCCCAGCGCATAAGGTGGTAAAAATTTGAACTAACTGCGGATAGCGTCTTTAACATTTCGTACAATTATATGGCTCGAAATGAAACTTTGATTTACGATTACTCCTGAAATATTCATTTAAATTGTATGGTGTAAGGGACCAATGTAATCTGTATGAAATGCTTAATATAACTAACGTATTTATTTCGATAATTGTTAATAATGTATCCATGTAAATAGCTTTGCAAATGCCACATATTACGTGATCTTTTTCTAGAAGTTACGAATATGTATAGTAAGTTATCCTTAAAAGATAGACATTTAACATCGCGGACTTTTTTGTAGACCTATGAATGAGAAACAACCCCACCATACATTGTGTTGTTATAGCTCAAACGGATTAGGCAGCATTTTCGATTAAAGCTCCTAGCCAGCGTGATTTTTTCCGACAACATCGTTATATTTCAAACAATGTACACAAAACCTTAACAAGTTATATACTTAAGTCTTCCTCAAGAATCACTCTATTGATAGATGAAAGTCGTATGAAAATCCGTTCAGTAGTTTTTAGTTTTGGAGTAGTTTTATAAGATGTAGTGAATTGACGTTTTCCCCTAGACTTGCGGACACTAGGTTGCGTGGCAGTCGTGCACGCTCCCAATACACATAGAAGATATATTAAAAGGGGTTTCATCGCCTTCTCTCAATCCTTCCCACAATCTCACGGAAGAAGAAAACATTCATAAAGCAGAAAGGATTTATCTCGTTGTATTCACAATTTTCAATACGCTGCTAATAACTATTATAATGGAATGTTCAACGAATAATTGCTCAACTCCATACCTGCAATTTTCCAGATTGTCCTAGATTATGCAAGGCTATTTAGGCGTGCTTTTGCGAATCCCATTTTCCCTTTAAAAGAAATATCGCGTGCTGGCCGCATATAGCGCAAACCTATGGGAATTTTCCGCGAACTGCCCATTATTATGCATTGGCTGAACTTTGCTAAGGTAACACGTTCGATCATCGCCTATGTTCGCTTGTCGACTATTCAAACAGTAGCATCTGATTCACGCCTATCATCTAAACTTTTACCGTTACGCTGATAATATGCGACAAATACTTCGAAATTGCAAATAGAAAGTGCTTTGTTATGTTATTTTATACGGAACGATTTAACAAGGCAATTAACAAAGTGTATCTGCGATACTGCTTGCAGACAAAACATATTGGCATTCGAAAGTAATAAGTATGTACGAGAATAGTTGATGGAAAGCGCGACACAAAAACACGAATAATAACAATTGAACCTAAATTTTTCCCATTTAGGCAATGGCTTCTATTATACTATATAGCTACCATCGTTTATTACGTAAGCGTCAACAGATTTTCACTTATACAACATTACAACCTATTGGAATGAACAGATGGGTACATAAGCGACACAGATAAGATCCAAGCTCCAGCTATTTAAGCCTTGAATTCATTTAGAAGGGATACGATACGTCGGACTGTAACTAGATCAGTCCTAACCCCGTTTCGCGTAATTCCTGTAATTTTCTCTCTAATAAAGGACTGCGAATCGCTGAATATTGCATTTACGCTCCGAAAAGTTAAATCTAATAAGCGAAGGTACATTTTCGTTTAACGTTGTATAGAATTCGCAACGTCCCAATGATTATCCCGAAAAGTTTAAATTGAATTAAAATTACGTCCAACGCTAAAGTGAAATGTCTAGAATTTACTAACGTAATTTATTACGTAGTAAGTAGTCGGATAATTTAATTTATTTAAGTTGTTTACTTACCTTAAGTTTTTCCATGGTTTCAGGTAAACAAAGCTGTATGAGGAGCGTGATATGGAAGGGCGTGAAGGTCAGTAAACACCGGTAAACAGCGAACCGAAATTGCTAAATATTTATTGGTTCGTGGAAATTTTGCGTAGTCTATCACACTGAAACTTGGGTCGTTATGGGTGCCGCTTAATACAGAGTGAAATCGGGTAGGTAATCATTGGCAAATTTAATGGCTTGGCAATAAAATTAATATTAGATTGATTTAAACTGGTGCAATGTTCACTAATTATTTAAACAGAAACGGGACTTAATTGCATACACTCAATTTTATTTATTGTCCTGTGACGTTTCGAACGTTTCTTGGTCGCAGGCAGACTGTAGAGAGAAGAATTAATACAGAAATATTTACTATCTGCGCGTGCTTTGTGGACTACCCGCTCTGGGTTATTGAAAAAATATAAAGAGATGTATCAAATAATCATGGTCACTAACTTTTGACACATACTGACTTACATCATGAGAAGTGACATCATAACGTCGCGCTTTGAATGAAATAATTCACAATAGATTTGATTATCAGAGCTATTCTAATTAATGATACAAGCTTCGTTAAACCCTTTCAATTCTTAATCATTCATGCCGTATATTCGTGGGTACACGTGTCGCGTACATACGTTGCGTATAAGTAGATAAGTACACGAGAGTATATTACTAAGGTTTGTTCGTTAATGGGTTCTACCATTTTGCGCCGCCTACGCCCGCCGAGATTCTGAAATTTACCATTAAAATTAACCTTGAGACGTGTTTTGAAATATTCTCCACTAGATAGACAAGGACATTTTATCTCCTATATGCACAGTATGTGTATTATGTAAATTATGTTAAATACAGTCAAGTGTAAAAATATGGGTCTACGCAACTTACTCACCCATTGCTCTAAGAGAAAAGGGGACGGCTGCTTCTCCATACAAACGTAGTCCCCATTTACCTCTCTGGATTAATGTCAATACATTATGGAACATTTTTTTTACATAATTTGATGTATATTAACAATAGCTATGCCTCTACGTTTGACTTTTTTCGATATTTTGAATATTGTAAAAATTAGGAGCGAAAAACGGTTTTCATAAAAAAAATTTAATGCTCCTTACTCTTGTAATAATAAAAAAATCGAATAAAAGCAAACGTAGGGGCATAGCTGTGGTCTCTACGTACAACAAATAATGTCAAAATATTTTCAATAATGTTAACATCCAGAGAGGAAAATGAGGACTACGTTTGTATGAAAAGGCGATTACGCGCGGGTCCTCCACTTTCGTCTTAATTCACCGACATAAGAGCCATGGGGCATATTTTTGAGCAACTTGTGTGCACCCATATTTTTACACTTGACTGTACATGTCTATTAAATATTCTTTTCTGTTTCCGCGATATTAATGAACCAGAGTACATACTTTCTTTGTTTGACAGGCTATGTGAAACTGATAATTTGTTAGTCCGCCATACCTGACGTATCAGCTGGCGTGAAAATTTCGCGTGGTCGGATTGTAAGTCTTATTGAAAAAACTAATTAGTCCTGTTAATAACTCATTTACAATTTTAATAATTGACTCATTTGCACATACTGATGTAATTAAGTAATTATCTAGCATTAAAAAATGTCTTATTTGTCTGTAATTTTGACGTCATTTCCTAACCATAAAAATGTCCAATTAAAAATTATGAATCTGTGTGAACACGAATAGCCGGTATATTAGCAATAAAAATGTATACTCAATAGAATAATTTTTTTATGATATATAGGAGGCAAACGAGCAGACGAAGAAAACGATAAGGACAAAATAAACTTAATTTCAACTATAAACGAATGGCTCCAATAAGCTAAAACAATTTACTATTTTATAATCATGATTATATTTCGTTTTTTGTGAATATTTATGAAATTGTAAATCTTTATTGAGGATATTTTAGTATTTCATTTTCCATACTCCATGCTTAAGTTCGTTGCCATCTGATCTCTCTCTCGTCTTATTCTCAGATGAAAGTCAGCACTAAATCTATTGAAACATTGCTATCATCTCGTTAATTAGCTGAGATACACCTACCAAATTATCCGCTTTATGAATCGGGGAATTATAGACTTTCTGTCTATCCAGTAAGAGCCATCGACATACCCGAGCATAAAAAGGTCTCAACTATTCCGATGACTGCAATTTGACACCGTGCGTTGTCCGATTTCATAGAGTTGAAATTCCTTCGAAAATTACTAGGATTAAAGCTGGTTCACTAAAGTGCACGATATTCTTTATATCAGATATGTTTACTGCGCCTCTATTACCATCGCCTGTACAACGATATTATCTCCAAATGAACCAAACCAGTAAAATAATGACCGTGAGATTCGCAACATGTATGTGTAACCATGGATCACACTTGGACTGGATACCCCTTATTAGGCTAGCTAGGCAAGGAATGAGAATTAGCTGGCCCGTACTCTTGGCATGACGTCGTTTCGCAGCACTCATTGTGAGCCGTGGGACCGAAGCACATGTGCTAGAAATATGCTTGGCTTCTTATTATCCAAAGAAACCATTTTTTAACATCCGTATGAATGCAATTGCGTGCATGTCTAGATTGAAACGTGACTTGTTTTCGATGAAAATCCTACTCGATATCGATTCATTACGAATTAGAACGCTCTTTGCGGTTTTTCTGTGTTCATCTGGAAACGTTATTCCCCGACATGTCCTGAAATTTTTACTTTTTACTGGTTACTTTGACCTGAAACTTGCATGATCACCAAGTGGCCACTCTAGGATTACGAGTAGGTAGGTATTATAGTATTTTAGGTCTCTGATCAAATTACCGTTCTTGCCGCATGCCATAGTCGATACATGTGTGTAGGTGCAAGTCCTCGGAAGTGAACTTGTTTCGATGGCCATTTTCTAACCTAAATCACCAGCGGGTCTGTTACCGTGATATGAAGCAGATTCGTGTTTTGTTGCGACTTTTCTGTATGTAACTGCTGAGAAAGCGTCAGTATATTCAGTTTGATAACGACAAGTCCTGATTGCTCTGTTTTATTTAAGTTTCTTTTGTCTTTATCTCCGTTGTTCTAACAACTCTTACAACTAACTTGTCGTGTGTGCTCTGAAGATTTCTAATGTAGACTCACTTAGAAACTTCTTTCCACAAAAGCATTTGAGGAGAAGCCGTATTCAATAATGCTCTGCGGCTGAAGCAATTTATTTAATTTCGTATTGTGTCTGACGCCCATGCTACCGACGGAATAATGAAACGTTTTTCTGACTAGGTTTGTAAATTTATTTTTGTTTTGGTCGTTTTCTCTAAACTTGCCTTGAAGTTATTGACTTTGAGACGTTCTTTTGCTTATCGTTGTTGATTCTCTAACGGGGACACAATGATTTGCCCCGCCCGCTTCAATGCCAAATATCTCAATGACAATCACCTGCGTAACTAGCCCAATATTTAGCTCTGGAAGGTTTTCACCTCAAATTGACCTCCACAGCAAATTAATTACAACAAATAAAATAACGAAGCCAATTAAAGTTCCAATTCAAATTTCTCGCAGAAACAGCCGTACACATGTTTCGTCTTCGTCGATTTCGCCTTCATTCGCAAGTGCCCCCTTTGGGGTGGCGCGTGACGTTACGCCCGCCCCCGCGGGTCCCCCGGCCCCTAAAAATAGACGGCTGAGCCCGGGAGCGCTCAATGGAGGCTCCGAGTGCCCCCTGCCCCGGGCACCAGACGAATGAGGGCCATTATGTTCCGAGCATGCATTCACAGGCCGACGTATAGCATATCAACCCCGTGTTTTTGTTTTTATAAACAAACGACGTTGCGCTTGTGCAACTACCGCGAAAATCATCTTAAGCTGTTTCGCAATGTTATGATATTTTGCGCTTTGAACCTCATTTGAATATTCAACGCTGCCGAACTCATATGACATTGACTCGAACACGACTCGGTCGGAATTCGATCCATCCGACAATTGAACTTCAGACGTATTAATAAGCAATAAGCCGCGGGATATTTGACGGGGCGGCGATAAAAGTATGATTGCCGAATTCCAGACCGTAAGGGCTTGCAGCTTGCCGGGGTATCAAACGTTTTATGGCGTATGCGGGCATAAAAATAGACCCGCCAGACTTAGTGACTCTGAATGGCGAGCCCCCTCGAAGAGGGTGGACTCGCCCGCATCGTTTAAACAATGTACACATTTCGATTAACGACGCCAACAATACCGACGTATAGTTATCAAGGGCCTTGGTTCCTGAACACACCTGGATGTGTGAGTACGTCAATAAACACATACGTGTATAAGAGTAATAAACAGTATTTTCGTGGAACGTTACACGTGGCGCAAGGTTACCGAGTTACGTCGCAACGTTGAATTATGTACGTAGTCTTTACATATGAGGTACTGTAGTAAGTTTCCGGAGACTAAAAGTATGCCTTTTACGTTTAGAACAAGCAAACGTTTCTATAGCGTTTAGCAGCCTAGAAACACTCAAGTGTCACAAGACTTCCGTACACCTAGTGTAAATAAATTCGATTTTGAAACGTGACGTACGCGTTTGCGTTTAGTCTCATTTTGTATTGGATTTAGAAAGAGCGCGCCAAGCGGGACGTTTTGGAAACTCAAAATCCTATACAAAATGAGACTTAACGTAAACGCGTTCGTCACGTTATGATGTCGATAAAATTTACACTAGGGGTACAGAAGAGCCTCAACAAATATTACTTTCTTTAATGTCATTACGAGAAGTTCTGTATCATTTGACATTCGCCAGCGCCATATTTAACTTAAAACGTTTTATTACATTACAGCCGAACGAAACTTCTTATTAATGTATTAAACTGTGTTTTACTTGACAATACTGTGTCACACATAATTACTGAAAAAAAAAAACACAAAAGAATTGTCTCTTAAACTAACAAAAACGAGTAATCGCACGTGAAACTGTAAACAAACGGCAATAGAGAGTTTAAAGCCTTTGAAAATGAAGGGGACAATGCGGCCTAAAACGTGTTTAAATATGTAACCGGGCATTAGTGTCGCGCTGGCCTCATCTATTAGGCAGGGGTATGCTATCGATTGGGTTCCCATAATCTACTTTACACCGATGCCCTTTAGAGCAGTAGAAAGGTTACATAATGTAATATATATGTATTGTGCGCTTCGCTATGGATTTATTTGTTTTGCGAATATTAACGAAAGTTGCGGCCTATCTATTTATTTATTTAAACTTTATTGCACACATAAAGAAAAATGTACAAATGGCGAACTTAATGCCAAAAGGCATTCTCTACCAGTCAACCGTTGGCAGGTCGGCAAACCGCGGCACGCGAGCCGCATGCGACTGCGGCTTGCGATTGCGGCTCGTCAAGACAATCAAACAATAAATACTTAGTGGACCTAGACCAGTCTTATAGTGCTATTGTGGCTTTAAAATTTGTAAATATGATGATTTCTATTGTAGTTGGCTCATCTCTACAAAAGTTTGCCAACCCCTAGCCTAGAGTGTTAATTTATTATCGCGCTAACCTCAATTACGTGGCAGTAGTATGCTACGGATTCGCTTCCTATAATGAAGAGTACGAATATCCCGTATCATGATATTATATTGTCTTCTGAAATAAAATTGCGATCTCTGCATCTAAAGAGCAAAGTACCGACCAGGCAGAGGTGAAACGCACGGCCTCTAGATGAGTTGGGTAACAATTCGTGCTTCCGTTTCCAATGCGCGGTTACCTTCGGCTTTGAGGACAATGCGCATTGAGACTGGCCGTTTTATTAGCCAGTGGCGCATGCGAAATAGCAAATGGTTGATAAAAAAATATTGATTTAATAGTTATGAAAAGCAACAAACCGAATAAATTAAATAACCAATTTTAATGGAATTTGCGCGCTTGCACGTACTCGTGCGTGTTTTCTTTGATTGAGCAGGTAATATGTGCTTAAGATGCGGTCAAGGAATTTGATTCATGTGCCTCTTCATAGGTACCCTATCACATTGACAATAATATGAGAATCTCTAGCGGTATTAAATTCCTTGACAGTACCGTTGTGCAATTAAATGTTTATATCGCGAAACGTAAAACGTGCTTGAAGGTACCATTTGTCTAATATATACACAATTTCTTCTATGATATACCTACTAAGCTAGAACTGCGTTTCTCTTTTCAACCTTCATTTTCACCTAAGCATATCTGTAACATGTCTGTGTTATTTCAATATGTTATCGTAACAGTAAGTACTTATTTCTATTCTGCTTTTATCTCCGATCACCGTACAGTACACAAACAGTGTTATCTACTTATCTGTGCCGATATGTAGGTATGTATGCATAACGATACCCACCTTGTTCACGAGGGCCTGAACAAACGGTACCAATATAATATTTCACACCCTACATGAATTCATAGAAGGCTTATAGCTAAACTTTTAATTACGTTGCAAGCATGGAAGGAATTGATACGTTTCACCCCCGATGGTACATGATGGTATGGCGGTATGAGACTCGTTTAGGCCGAAAGGCTGTGTTTGTTTTTATGTTACGCACGAAGTAATATTTTTCCATTTATTTCATTATGCATAACTGATTTGGTTGCATTTTTCAGTAAATGGTTACGTGATACATCAGCAATGGTTTTTTAAACTTTTAGTTCTCGGCGGTTCGTCTGAGCACAGTTAAATGTATAACTTATAATATAAGATCACAATATTCACAATTTCCAATATTGAGGTTGAACTTTAAAACAAAGCATAGAACCTCTTCAGAACAGAAAAACAAGGCAGATAATAAATTAACAATAGGTATCTAGACTGAATAGGTATTTTCACTAAGATTTCGACATTTTATTTTATTTTAATACAAGGAGATTTTCGGAACTGTACGAAATATGATTTGATATTTACCAGCTTTTCGGTGAAGGAAAACATCGTGAGGAAACCGGACTAATCCCAACAAGGCCTAGTTTTACCCTCTGGGTTGGAAGGTCAGTCAGATGGCAGTCGCTTTCGTAAAAACTAGTGCCTACGCCAAATCTTGGGATTAGTTGTCAAATGTCAAGCTGACCCCAGGCTCCCATGAGCCGTGGCAATATGCCGCCGGGACAACGCTAGGAAGAAGAAGACAAGGAGATAAAACAGAAGCATACAAGTGAAGAACAAAATCCTTGGGAATACAATGGTATTGGGTCTTGAATGGACGTTAATGTATTATGGGATTACACTTTATATATTATTGTATTTGTAGTTATAACACAAGTCTTGTTATACGACGGAATTTACGACTGTAATTATATTCTGATAATCGATGAAAAATGAGTTCTAATCGGTTTTTAATCATGGCAAAAATTTCCAATATTGATATATTATATTGAATGATAGTGAAGAAAGTTTGATTATTGATTTACTATCACATTCACAGTTTCAGATCTGACACTGACGTCATGACTAAAACTATTTATTATTTAACGATCCCTTTATTCCCTTTACACGAAGAAGAAGAAGACCAATAGAATCACTTCATTTCCTCGCTCAGCGTGCGCTGATTCTATTGGTTCTTAAAAACACCCCTCGCTACGCATCCTCGCACAACTCTGGTGGAAAGGCAGCCTTAGGTCCGTTTTGGAAATATTTTGATTGAAGTTTGAAAGGGGAAGACAATCGCTCGTAATTGTTTAATGGTGCCTTTATACGTCTAAAATAACTATTTAATTTTTTAGGTTGTTTTGGCCCTCGAATTTATAATGAAAATTCTTGTGAAATAAATAATAATTTCTTTAGCAATCTCTTGACACAAACACTGTGTACCTATTTTAAAAGATATGCTTACCTTTTTTATTTTACATTTATTTAGTAAATTTATCAGGTCACAAGGACACTAAACCTCTTTGTCATTTCAATTACTGATCTAGTCGCCCATAACTCTCGATTCTTGCTTCCTTGCGTACTTTGTGACAACTGACAATTGAGAACCTTACCCGAAAAACAAGCCATATAAGCCCCCGATAACCAAACGCGAATGCGTTATATTATATCCCTCCACTGATGATACTGTATACGTATGTATAGAACGCAGTAAACGTGATTCTGATCAGTATTCACGTATAGCCGGCACAAAAGTATAGGCGACTGTGTGCGTGTCTCATTGAGCTGGCTCGTATCGAGCCCGGCCGAGGGGAGGCGACCTTGACCGTGACTCCCGGCCTAGGTTCTAACGCCCCGGGATAGGGCTGCCGTTCACAGAAATTCACAGCTCCATTGTTGTTTCAAACGAAAGTTAGATTAGGTTCCCTGATAGAACGGTGTTTACTTAATGTTTCAATCATCTGATATGCTATCATTAGCAATTTTGTTTACAGATATCTTAATTTTCTAAAGCTCCTTGATATAGAAAAAGGATGCGGATTATTGATGAAATCTTAATTTGTCTTTGACAACCCTATTCAATTTGCGTTGTACGAAAACAAATTTTCTTCACATTAATACGCTTATTATGAGAGGAAATCGGAAATGTATGCACACATTCACGTCGTACCACTTATTTTATTATGCCGCACGTGTAAATAAAGTGATCATTTTTCATCCGTGAGCGCGTTCAATCTATCAACTGCCGAGTGCCTGTCGTGTCTGCTTACGTTAACCGGAATTTTCGTGCGTGTACCCAAATAATTCTAATAAAACTGTATCGAAGGTTCTGGGGTACTGTGGATAACGAAACCGGGTTCCTCTAAACTTGGGAATGGATGTTATTAGGACGGAACGTGCTTCCACTTCCCTAGGATTATGTATGATATTAACATGTAAAGTGTCGTAGCTGCAAGTTGTAGGAGTGGGAGTCACATTATGTACCCAGTTGTTTTAGTTCCGTGTTTAAAAGTTGAAACCTCTTATCAGCTTGCTTGAACGGGTAACGGGTATGTTTGCCGCCTCACCACTGGCAGTTATGAATTGTATTCTATATAATTATAGGAACCGTATATATGAGTAATATATGTTTTCATTAAGTTAAAAGTTGCAGCATTTGTCCGGGGTCCGGGGTTTCCTCTTGTCGTTTTACTATCAAGTGAATGCTATAGGCGTCATAATAAATGTTTTCCGCGAAACAGCGGTTGTTAAGTACATGCGTCATCGTCACACATAACATAGCAATTGATAGGAACAATATTGGATGAATACTAGATTATCAGTAAACAAATGTGTACGCTATAAAAGTAGAACTTATTAAAAATAGTAGAAAAAAAGCCGTTAGCAGTGCTTGTAACTTCTTGGCAAAAATTGATGACTTTTTGACAAAGTACCAGCATGAAAAATTGTCTTTCATATTTATGTACGTTTTGAAACTTAAGCAAATACATGAAATCGCTTTCTGCATATAATCTAGTCCATTTCACTAGGACGGTACTGTTGGACTTTCTACTTCTCGCACAAGACACTATCAAATGCCATCTAAAGACCATACAGCGTGTATAGAAATCTTGGAACTGATGTTATCGTTTCTATTGTGTATTGTATATTCTTGCGTGTATTTATTTCGATACGCATCAACATTCTGACACCACTCTTATAGGGAACGTATGCGCCATTTGGATTATAATTCTAATACAGAATACAGATACATTCCTTTTCGTGTTAGACAGAAAGATGACCGCTTGAGCTAGGCATAAGTCGTAAACAGCTCGACACCTAGCGAGATCATTGCAGTCAATCTTTTATTTAATGCTATATCTATTTTTACACATAGATAAAAATGGTTATTTATTCAAAATTAATCTTGACGTATAATTGTACATTCCTGTTTTGATCCATGCAAATCTCATTTCGTCATATGCAAATGTATTTATATTTTCCGATGAAACGCGCCACGAGAGAGAGAGTAGGTATTTTTTTCATGTGACAGCCGGGGGCTAAATATGAAAATTCCAGCCATTTCGTGTGACATTGCTATACATTTTCAGAAAGCTAAAAGCGTGTGCTTGTAGACAAAGATAGGTTTGCGTTTCTGAATTTTCAATTGGTAATTTGCAAATAAACAACAAATGTATAGTCCAGAATTATACTCTTATGATTGTCTAGAAAATAAGGCGAGGGTGGAAGGAAATAATAGATTACAGTACCTACGGACGTACAGTCAGCATCAACTGTATCGGATGAAACAACCCACCAAAAGTATCTCCCACCCTGGAATACTTTACCAAAGCGAGATAAAACTGTACAGTTCGCGGTCTAAAGTAGTCTATATATCGCAGTTTAATAGTTCTACATACTGGGGCTTATCTTTTTGTTAAGTTATTAGAGAATGGTAGACACTTTGATGCGTATTCGAATCCGTGACTTTGAATGCTGACTGTACGCCCTGGCAATATACGTCTGTTAGTTAACACCCTGGATTTGCCGCTTTCAAGACAACGTACTTTTCAACTGCTACAGATTTCTCCGTTTCCTCGCTATTCCTCTGTTTCATACAAACAAGCGAATGTGTGAATTGTGTATGATTGTAATCATCAATTGTACGTGAACTTATGGTCTCCATCAGATACATCTGAAAAACATACGCGTGGCTTTAATACTGAAATATTGCTTAAATTCGTTTTAAATACGTAGTTGTAGTATAGAAACTAATATTCGTGTCGGTGTTTGATCAATTTTGTTCAGCATTCTATATGTAATTAAACAACATACTTGAATTGTTAATGTCGTAGTAAAATAACACTAGGCGGATTTTAATTGCAATTATAATCAAAAAGCAATATTCCGCATTTTCTTTTACTTTGCTATTTGCGTTAGTTTGCTTGTTCAAAACTGATAGTTAATGAAAAGTTGTTTGTCCTTCCTTCTTCACATTTCACATTTTTTGTGTATTTAACTCTTAAGGGGCTCCCCGCGGTTTTCATCAATTTTTGACTAGTTTTGAGTCGTTAAATAAATATTAAAAAATAAGTGTTCATTTCTTTCAAAATCCGGCAGACCAGAATGGATATAAAAAATTGACGAACCGATAGCTGTTTGTCTTATAATTCTATCTAAAGTGCAAATGAAGGAGATTTGCACTTTAGATAGAATTATAAGACAAACAGCTATCGGTTCGTCAATTTTTTATATCCATTCTGGTCTGCCGGATTTTGAAAGAAATGAACACTTATTTTTTAATATTTTTTTAAACATTGTCTAAAAAACCACGGTTTTCGTTACTAGATTGCTGTGAAGGATTATACATGTACGAAATCTACACATTTGGGTACGTCTTTGACGTCTCTAAAACTGGTCAGAGATTTTTATTTTAAACTACGAGTATAATTAACACAAAAGTTATGGCCATTTAACCAGGTTTTTGGCCTAAAATTGTTCAACTTTGATGCCAAATATCCAGGGACCGGACCCGCTTACCCTAACCCGTTCAAAAACCCGGGTTATTGTAAAGCTGTGTTCCAAAAACCGCTTCATTTCGGTAAGCTTTTGATTAGCTTACCGGTTAAGAAACTAATCCTTTTATTTGAATTAATTCAGGTTAGCGCTTACCGATATTAAAAACCCGGGAAAGGGTTACCGCTTCAAGCGCTGATTAAATACGAACAAGCTGTTTTAACTTTTACGTGAACTGCATATGGTCTATTAACGTAGCGCCCGACGCGAAACACGGCGGTTCCATTCCCTACGTGCACGTGCGAGTGCGCGGCGCGGCGCGGCGGCAGTCGGTATTTGTCAAAGGCTTTGTAATTTGCCGACCTAATAATGCTAATTCAAACAAAAGTGTACGTTAAGTCAAGTAGCGCACAACGTAGATTTCAAAACACATGCTAAAGTTTAAGGCAAATTACCTAATATGGTAAGGCGTTGCATTGATTTTGGTATATTTTTGTTTAGTACCTATTACTACTATTATAGTCACTTTCTTTATCGTTAGCTGTCTGTGCACATCTCCTGTATCAGTGGAACTCATCAATGGCTTCTAATAATTTTATCGAGTTCGGGCTCATTTTAAAGGTCTTGACGAGTTCTTTACGATACACATGGTGGAGAGGGTCTGATGGTGGAATCGGAAGGTGTCGATGGAACTCATCGATAACTACTAATAATGCTATCGAGTTAGGGCTCATTTTAAAGGTCTTGACGAGTTCTTTACGATACACACGGGGGAGAGGGTCTGATGGTGGAATCGGAAGGTGTAGATGGAACTCATCGATAACTACTAGTAATGCTATCGAGTTTGGGCTCATTTTAAATATCTTGACGAGTTCTTTACGATACACATGGTGGCGAGGGTCTGATGGTGGAATCGGAAGGTGTCAGTGGAACTCATCGATAACTACTAGTAATGCTATCGAGTTTGGGCTCATTTTAAAGGTCTTGACGAGTTCTTTACGATACACATGGTGGCGAGGGTCTGATGGTGGAATCGGAAGGTGTTGATGGAACTCATCGATAACTACTAGTAATGCTATCGAGTATGGGCTCATTTTAAATATCTTGACGAGTTCTTTACGATACACATGGTGGCGAGGGTCTGATGGTGGAATCGAAAGGTGTCAGTAGAACTCATCGATAACTACTAGTAATGCTATCGAGTTTGGGCTCATTTTAAAGGTCTTGACGAGTTATTTACGATACACATGGTGGCGAGGGTCTGATGGTGGAATCGGAAGGTGTTGATGGAACTCATCGATAACTACTAGTAATGCTATCGAGTTTGGGCTCATTTTAAATATCTTGACGAGTTCTTTACGATACACATGGTGGCGAGGGTCTGATGGTGGAATCGGAAGGTGTCAGTGGAACTCATCGATAACTACTAGTAATGCTATCGAGTTTGGGCTCATTTTAAAGGTCTTGACGAGTTATTTACGATACACATGGTGGCGAGGGTCTGATGGTGGAATCGGAAGGTGTTGATGGAACTCATCGATAACTACTAGTAATGCTATCGAGTTTGGGCTCATTTTAAATATCTTGACGAGTTCTTTACTATACACATGGTGGCGAGGGTCTGATGGTGGAATCGGAAGGTGTTAATGGAACTCCTCGATAGCTACAAGTAATGCTATCGAGTTTGGGCTCATTTTAAAGATCTTCACGAGTTCTTTACGATACACATGGTGGCGAGGGTCTGATGGTGGAATCGGAAGGTGTTGATGGAACTCATCGATAACTACTAGTAATGCTATTGAGTTTGGGCTCATTTAAAATGTCTTGAAGAGTTCTTTACGATACACATGGTGACGAAGGTCTGATAGTGAAATCGGAAGTTGTCAATGGAACTCATCGATGACTTCCCATAATGCTATCGAGTTTAAGCTAATTTTCAATGACATGACGAGTTCTTTACGATACACATGGTTGAGGTTCATCATTTTTGAAAACCACATTCCCTAAAACCTATAAAACGACATCCATGACAATTTTTATGACAAGTTGCATGGCCGCCATCTTGGATTCCAAAATAGTCATGACTTTCGAAATCCGCACTCCCTAAAACCTATAAAACGACATCCATGACGACTTTTATGACAAATTGCATAGTCGCCATCTTGGATTCCAAAATAGTCATGATTTTCGAAATCCGCACTCCCTAAAACCTATAAAACGACATCCATGACGACTTTTATGACAAATTGCATGGTCGCCATCTTGGATTCCAAAATAGTCATGATTTTCGAAATCCGCACTCCTTAAAACCTATACAACGACATCCATGACTATTTTTTTGACATATTTCATGGTCGGCATCATGATCATCTTTTTCGAAATCCGCACTCTCTAAAACCTATAAAACGACATCCATGATGACTTTTATTAAATAGTACGTGGCCGTCATCTTGGAATTCCAAAATAGTCATCATTTTCAAAACCCGCACTCCCTAAAACCTATAAAACGATATCCATGACGACTATTATGACAAAAAACAAGGCCGCCATCTCGGATTCCAAAATAGTCATGATTTTCGAAATCCGCACTCCCTAAAACCTAAAAAATGACTTCCATGATGACTTTTATGACAAAATGTGTGGCCGCCACCTTTGATTTCAAAATGGTCATTATTTTCGAAATCTGCACTCCCTAAAACCTATATAATGACATCCATGACGATTTTTATGACATTGTACATGGTCACCATCTTGGACTCCAAAATGGTAATCTTTTTCGAAATCTGCACTTCCTAAAACCTATAAAACGACATCCATGACGACTTTTATGACAAATTGCATGGCCGCCATCTTGGATTCCAAAATAGTCATGATTTTCGAAATCCGCATTCCCTTAAACCTATAAAACGACATCCATGACGATTTTTATGACGTAGTACATGGTCACCATCTTGGACTCCATCCATGACGACTTTTATGACAAATTGCATGGCCGCCATCTTGGATTCCAAAATAGTCATGATTTTCGAAATCCGCATTCCCTAAAACCTATAAAACGACATCCATGACAATTTTTATGACAAGTTGCATGGCCGCCATCTTGGATTCCAAAATAGTCATGACTTTCGAAATCCGCACTCCCTAAAACCTATAAAACGACATCCATGACGACTTTTATGACAAATTGCATGGCCGCCATCTTGGATTCCAAAATAGTCATGGTTTTCGAAATCCGCACTCCCTAAAACCTATAAAACGACATCCATGACGATTTTTATGACATAGTACATGGTCACCATCTTGGACTCCATCCATGACGACTTTTATAACAAATTGCATGGCCGCCATCTTGGATTCCAAAATAGTCATGATTTTCGAAATCCGCATTCCCTAAAACCTATAAAACGACATCCATGACAATTTTTATGACAAGTTGCATGGCCGCCATCTTGGATTCCAAAATAGTCATGACTTTCGAAATCCGCACTCCCTAAAACCTATAAAACGACATCCATGACGACTTTTATGACAAATTGCATGGCCGCCATCTTGGATTCCAAAATAGTCATGATTTTCGAAATCCGCACTCCCTAAAACCTATAAAACGACATCCATGACGACTTTTATGACAAATTGCATGGCCGCCATCTTGGATTCCAAAATAGTCATGATTTTCGAAATCCGCACTCCCTAAAACCTATAAAACGACATCCATGACGATTTTTATGACATAGTACATGGTCACATTCTTGGACTCCATCCATGACGACTTTTATGACAAATTGCATGGCCGCCATCTTGGATTCCAAAATAGTCATGATTTTCAAAATCTGCACTCCCTAAAACTTATATAACGACATCCATGACGATTTTTATGACATTGTACATGGTCACCATCTTGGACTCCAAAATGGTCATCGTTTTCGGAATCTACACTCCCTAAAACGTATGAAACGACATCCATGACGACTTTTATGACAAATTGCATGGCCACCATCTTGGATTCTAAAATAGTCATGATTTTCGAAATCCGCACTCCCTAAAACCTATAAAACGACATCCATGACGACTTTTATGACAAATTGCATGGTCGCCATCTTGGATTCCAAAATAGTCATGATTTTCGAAATCCGCACTCCCTAAAACCTATAAAACGACATCCATGACGATTTTTATGACGTAGTACATGGTCACCATCTTGGACTCCATCCATGACGACTTTTATGACAAATTGCATGGCCGCCATCTTGGATTCCAAAATAGTCATGATTTTCAAAATCTGCACTCCCTAAAACGTATGAAACGACATCCATGACGACTTTTATGACAAATTGCATGGCCACCATCTTGGATTCCAAAATAGTCATGATTTTCGAAATCCGCACCCCCTAAAACCTATAAAACGACATCCATGAAGACTTTTATGACAAATTGCATGGCCGCCATCTTGGATTCCAAAATCGTCATCATTTTCGAAATCGCCTCCCTAAAACCTAAAAATGATTTTTATGACAAAGTGTGTGGCCGCCATCTTACTAAAACCGGATACAAATAAGCATCTATATAGTAAGTCAACATTAATGAAAAGTACTTTTACGTCGGTAGTTACAATATAACTATCGAATCAATTACGTAATGCCCATCTCTGCCGCGGTGCCGCAGCGGTGGGGGAAAGGCGCGGGAGAGGGGTAAGGCTTACCCTAAACCGAAAGGTTACCGGTTAGTACACGCAAAACACAAACCGAATCAGCTCCTGTAAGCGGTAACCACTTGTTACGATTGGGTTAATCTGAATAATACGGGTTAATCATTATTGTTGGGTAACCGGTTGAACGGGTTACCCAAACGATTAGCTTATCATATGAAGGGGTTACCCATTCGAACGGGTAAGCCAAATGAACGGGTTTTCCGGTCCCTGCAAATATCTCGAAGACAGTGAACTTTGAAGTAAATATGGTATACTATATTGCTTAAAGCCGTTTCTGGTAAGCAACAAAAAAACATTTGATAAGCAACAAAAAAACATTAGAAAACTAAGGGATTCAGATCGAAGGTCATTGGCGTTCCCCCCTTAAAAAAATACATGGGTTAAGATTAGGTACAGAATGAATAATTAGACAAAGACAGGCAGCATTAATGAACCTTGTACTTTCGTGTCTTGCATTTGCTAAAGTCCAATACATTATTATAATTTTTGAATTTTAATTGCAAATACAACCAAACTTCCAGGCCGCAATTATCCAGCGGTCGTCAACCTAATCCTCATTGAAAAACAAAGCCATTCTAATCTGTTCGTAATAAGTTATGACGTGACGCACGAACACGCGAGCTGTCCAAGCTGAACTAGAGCCGTGTCTTGGTTGGAGGCCGCTGAAAATACTCGCGCCTCTAATTATAGTGCGCCCTCTATGTGCTTTTTAGAATAGGTTATCTAGTAGTGGTGGGATCTTTTTGGCTATTTATAATAGGTTAAATATTGTATTTAACTAAGAATACTTCGTACTCTAAAGAGTTTTACAGATTTGTAATCTTGGCCGATGTTTCAAGTCTTATCTATTAGGGTGTCTTATCTAGTATTGATCATATTTTTTAAAACGTTATGTGTGTTGTATTTTTTTTTATCAATATTGATATTATCCGAGACATGTACCACAATTCGGAATCCATAGTAAGGACCGCCGTTGGCGATACTCACCCATTCCCTATCACAGTTGGCGTTCACCAAGGCTCAGCTCTGAGTCCTTTTCTGTTCAGCGTAGTGCTAGACATTGTTTCGGCAAAAGTCCATGAACCATCTCCGTGGCTGATGATGTACGCTGATGACATTGCACTGACAGATAAGGACAAACAGAAACTGGAGCATAAAATGAACAAATGGAAGGGTGCGCTAGAGAATGGCGGTCTGAAACTAAATGTTGCGAAGACCGAGTACTTGGCATGTGGCGGCACGGACCCCGACCCCATAAAGGTAGGAGACGAATTTGTCGTGAAAACGAATAAATTCAAATACCTTGGTTCCGTGCTGCACGAATCTGGTGAAATCGATCACGACGTCCAAGCCCGAATAAGTGCTGCTTGGGCAAAATGGCGAGAAGTAACCGGTGTCATCTGCGACCCTAGGATACCGGTGAAGCTAAAGGGCCTTGTGTACAAGAGCATCATCCGACCAGTCCTACTATATGGTAGCGAGACCTGGCCTGTCCTCGGAAGACATGTCCAGAAGCTTCACGTCACCGAAATGAAGATGTTGCGATGGATGTGTGGCGTTACGCGATTAGATCGCATACGTAACGAACACATTCGTGGCAGCCTTGGAATTCGTGACGTAGCAGATAAGCTGCAGGAAAGTCGCCTCCGATGGTATGGCCATATAAGCCGCAGACCAGTAGACTACGTCGGAAATAGATGCCTCAACCTCACTGTCCAAGGCCCTAGATCACGCGGCCGCGGTAGGCCTAAGAAGCGCTGGCTGGAGGTCGTGAGAGCGGACATGGTGGAGAGCAATCTCACATCTGAGGATGCCGAAGATCGGGCAAAGTGGAGAAGATTAAGTAGGAGAGCGGACCCTGGCGCTAGGCCGGGAAAACGCTAGGTTGAAGAAGAAGAGCATACAAACTATAAGCAAAAAAACAATTATAATTTCATTCCAATTTTATTAACTGCATTCCAACATGCGTCAGCCCAAGGTGCGGGAAATTAATTGATTATAAAACTGAGAATTTAACAACATTCGACAAATTTACTTACGTATCGTCACATCTCATTTTAACATATATTCCAAAAAGACCTTTATTTCATGCTAATACAGTTTAGATTTCAGCCTGCTCGAATATGTAATGCGATCTGAATGTTAACAATCGATATTAATAACTGTCAGCATACCTGTACGATCATACACGTGCATGCCTTCACGTCAAACATCTCGTTCTATATTAAAAAGGCGTTATGACAGCCTATTAAATTTCGCGTATATGCGGTATTATAGAACGCGAGTCTATATTGAGACCTACGAATGTCGACACCTGACAGGAAATCGAATATTATAAATAGATACGTACAAGGTTTAAGATGTAACCGATGTTATAATTATTACGATAAGTACGAATATGCAATACAGCATGAACGGAACGCAGTAGGATTTACTGGAGCTCTGATAACTTATTTTGCACAAAAAATAATGTCCTACAGTTTGGTTGAATTCATGTTGGAATTCAACGAGGGTAACCTAACGTAACCATTTGCCAAAAATTTTATTGAGGCATTCAAAGTGCATTGATAATTATGGAAGTGAGGGTAACAGTCGTGAGTGGATATTGAATGGGATTTCTACTTAAGTCTTTTGGGTGAGTTTGTTTAAATTATCTGTAGACTAGCGCACGGGTCACACAAAACCTTAACATATTATACACTTAAACCTTCTTCAAGAATCACTCTATTGGCATTTGAAAACCGCATGAAAATCCGTCCAGCATTGAGTTAATCGTGAGCATACAGACAGACAGACGCGCCTGGGGACGTTTTATGAGGTGTAGAGATTTGAAAAGGTAACAAACAACGCGATGATAAATATATATCTGTATGCTTCTGCTTCACTTGTAGGTTCATAATTATTCTTTCTAAACGTTCACAAATCAAACAACAAAAAAGGTTATGTAGTGGCGCTTTTTGTTGTCAAGTATTTGACTTGATATGAATATTCGATGAACAATATCGGGCGATTCAAAGGTTCCGCAGCTCGTGCGCGGACCTCGGTCGTTAACAACTTTGAAACACAACAGTAAAACAAAAGTCCAATCCACTTTAACGACTCACTAGTAATTTACTTAGCTTCGATACAACGTACGAACTTTGAAATTGCTTTCTCTGTGTTTTAAACTTTTTAATTCCTTCAATGTGTCCGTTAAATTTTATCTCAGCCTTGCGCAGCCGGACCGTGGAACCGGTTGGCCGAGGTAGGCGTTTACCGTTGTACTTAGACCCCCACGCCCCCCCTCGTGCTACACTTCTTTAGCCCTGGAGGGGAAATGCGTATGCGTTTCCAGGTCTTGTCTCACTGGTGGTGTTTTGACGTTTCGGGCCGATCTGTGGCCACGCACTTGCGTGAGCGGCGTTCGGTGTTTGAAGATCATGGTGTGTTTCATTTAACTGTGTTACTGTTACGGTTACTCTTTAAACGATTTACTCCTCTACTAATGGAGCGTTGCTTGTTTGCGTGGTTTATTGTTTCGTTTACATGTTGCGGGTACAATCACAGTTCCAACACTCAAATTGTCCATACAATCATATTTTGACGAACGTATCTAAGTACAGATTTCTCTGACGGATTTCTTAACCATAATATTTAGACGGACCGGTTCATTAAATATAGTGACCCAGATAGGATGATTGATATAATCAGGGTTTTAAATATGTGGTGATCTTGACGAATGATCGAATATAGACCACTTATAAATAGCTTATCATAAACTGATGGGTACTATTCGCGAACCTTTGAGCCGGAGCAGCTACCGTCCGCATTGCTCGGCCTTCGTTCTTGACGCCAGCCGGCGGCATGCTGCCAAACTGACGATGACACGTCTTTGATAAAACTGAGATCGCGCTATCAGGGTAAAAACGTGCTGGTTCCAAAGTGCATGCAGATTGCCAACTACTGACCAATATAGTGTAACCTTATGTCCGAAAGATACAAACGCATGATAAAAGCCTTTCAAACCTCGGCTCGTATCAATTAGTTAGGTATGCACCAAATATCATTTGACGTTTACTTCGTTTACCAGTCCCAGCACTATAGAAAAAAAGTGCATGAAATAACCAAATAATTAATTTTCGTGATTTTGGAATTGGTTTTAGTCCCGCTCCATATACGTTTTTTTTTTTACATATTCAACTCTGGTATAAAGGCAGGGTGTTTTTCGAACGTAAACGTAAAATTTAATATATCAGGTCTACGCGTTTTGTCCAAAGAACGCACTGACGTATTTACTACTGAATCACGATTGAAACCGAATGGACCTTTGGCACAGTGTACTGCACAGTCGCCGTCCACATTTAACATACTTACAATCTACATAATGCAATTAAAACGTAAATGCTACATTGTTAGTACTAGGTAACGGATGTAGGACTTACAAATCGAAGAGTAAACACGTTTTTATCGCTAATCGCTAAGAAGTTGTGTGACTTTGTTGTCGATAATCGATATCATCTGCAATGTCAATTGCTAAGGAAAAATTCCATTATAATGTTGCCATTTTCTTAAGCAGACCACATTGAGCTAGCTAGGTAGCTCAAATACTTACGAATACTTATATAAATTATATAAAAAATAGGTAATTCAGGCAAACATTGAGTGTCAGTAAGGTCGACATGTTATATAGAATTGGTAGTATTTCATGTAATCGGACGTAAATAAAGTGAAGTTGAACCTATACAAATCAACGAACATAAAATAGACAAGCCGGTGGGAATAGAGTTCTAGGCCTCGCACTGTACCTACTCAAAAATGTCACGTTTTTTTATGTCGGTTTTTATAAGGTCGGCGATTCGCCGTACATAATAAAAAAATACAGTTTCGATTAATATTTATACACTTATTGTCTTATTGACGGATAAATTTATGACGTATAGTATTATGTTGTCCACGGCAAGTTGAGAACTTGTGGTATGCAAGCATGGGACGATGTCATGCAGCTGTCTATGGAAATGTTTAGTCTAAACATAGCGATCGTTTATAAATGGATTTATTGTTATCTCACTACAGGTTGTACAATGTCGCACTCACTTGCACTTTAGTTAGATTTTTTATGGCAAAAATCAACCACCAACTTCACCTTATAACATCAACTTTTAGTATTTTTTTCTCGTGTAGAATTTTTAGGACATTAAGGAGGCGGATTGATGTATTTTTTTAAATGTTCACCGTTAAAGGGACCTGTTTGTTTTAATCTCATGATTTTCTTATCCTAATTATAGTTCTAAGCAATCACAGTTCAGTAAAAAAATACTAGGAGGGCATAGCAAGATACATACGAACAAACACTCCACAGAGTTCGCAATACATTGTAGCATGTGAATGCCATACCCACAACGAAGGTATCACAGCACGATAGTCTGCATTCTAGTGGCCGGTTTTAGTCGCTTATTTGGCTTCCCGGTCTATTTTCGATAGGTCGTCGTGTCACTCGGCGTTCATAGCGCCGAGTATTCTAATTGGTTGCGAGCGAAGGCGAGTAGGTGTTAACTGACCTTGAGATCCATAACAACTGTCTGTAATGAGAGAGAACTTGCACTGGTTTGTCTGAGCCTCGAACTTGCTAAACGATCGCAATCAATCGTTTTATGGTGCACGAGAAACATGATATTAGTGTTTATTATAAATAAGGCGGCGGTCTATTAAAAACTCTTGTCTATTACCGGAGGGAGACTTTGAAGTCCATTTCTGGCGTTCGTTCTTGTCATGCTTTGAAAATTAACTGTAAATAGCTGCTTGCACCTTATTAGTTACACGTTCTAGTAATAGATGGGGGCTGTTTAGAAGTGATAGAAACAAGGGTTTAAGTTTAACATTAACATTAGTATTTCTGTATTAAGTTAACCTTTCTGTGTCGAAATAATTTTGGGTATGTTTGTAAGGGAACCATTGCGATGTCTATAAGCGAAGTATCGGCTAGAGTTCAACTTTTGTAAGACTTCTTCAGTTTCCGTGTTAATAAATAGCTGCAAAATAAACAACTCCTACCACAAATTGAGGGTTTTATCCCGTATTTGGAGACATAACAAGAACAGAACAGTTATGTGGCTTCAGTTGATTGGCAGGTTTCAATATACTTGTTTCCTTGCCACTACGAGTTATAATTGTTATTTTGAAACTTACTTTAATAAGAAAAAGTTTTAACGAACGTTTGAAAGTTCAAATAACTTTTTTTTTAGGTCTATTATATTTGCCATAGCAGCCGTTGACAGGCAATAGTCGTAAATAAAATTTGAACGACACTGGTTCTTTTTGCGTTGCAAGTTGCAATGTACTACGTAAATAAAATAAAGCTTGTATCAGAGTATCCGTTTAGTAACGAAATTCGAGGTTTTTAACAGCATCTACGATATCCCCATTAATCCACATCAAATTAATGGCTTAGGGATTTTGTTGAATACATATTTTTCATATTGTTATAAATATTTCCAATTTCGTACCTTGTCATAGTCACAATAATAAATGAATGAATAAATAATGATCATTATTGCTCTCTTGTGGAAAGCGGAAGCAGGGGGGCCAATATCTGCGACATAAAGACGTTCTCAAACGCCACCTAGGAGGACATTGCATTGCAAAGATCGGAATGGCGTTCTAGTGTTCACAAGAAAGTAGCTCAATTTGAGCAGCAGCGAAGGAAGGAAGGAAGACATCTAGGTCTGGAAGACCTAGATGCTAAGCGTCATATCCGCAAGACGCAACTCGACTGGACAACTCCATTGTGCATCGTGTGACCGCATCTTCAAAACAAAGTTCGGTTTTGCGAGCCACATAAGGGCATTTCATAATCCGGATAAGAATTGTTGATGGAGTCGCCATTGCCGGATACGGCAAGGAAGGAGTACATAGTGACAATAATATGATATCCCTAGCAGCTTTTATTTTGATTATCACTGTGACAAGGCCCGAAATGAAATAAAAAATCAATTCCTTGACTGGTCATTACATTGATAGTCGGTACTTTTTAAAGCAAGCATTATAATGTAATAATGACAAACTTGCCACTTAATCAATTTTCATTGTTTTGCATTAACAATGAAACAACATAATCATACTCGACCGTGATTATATTGATGGTTATTATTCATAATTCCACGTACTTAAGGTAAAAATAAATAAATTATACTTGCTAGATATCAAAAGTATCAAATACAAGCTCTGCCCGCGACTTCATCAGTGTTGGATGATGATGATGATTGATAAAATCTATCCTATTTACTTCCTCAGGCTTCTTACTACATACTTAGTTTCATTTAAATCGGTTCAGCGGTTTAATCGTCAAGAGATAACAGATAGACCGACAGATAGTTTCTTTCGCATTTATAATATTAGTATGAATAATAAAAAGCAACTTCTCTTCGTCTTACCATGCTTGTAATTGTAACGAATCTAGATGATTAAATGTTATATTTTTCTTGTGACGAATTACTCGAATTAGTCTCTAATTTTGTTTATTTTTGCCAACATTAAATTATTATTAAACAAGCCTGCTCATTATACATTTCCTCCTATCTTCATTGATCGAATTGGATTTTACTTTTGTATTCTCATTCTACAGCACAATGCTAACGATCTTTATTATCAACCTTTTATTTTCCATTTTCCCCGAACTTCTCATTATTCAATCGTCCCGGCTCGAGCCGGGTATGATTTAGTATTATTTGTTGTTCCTTCTGGGTTTCGTGTAATTTTAGCCTCAAACATCGCCCGGACAATTTACGACGTAATTTGCGAGATCACTTTCCCAACCGCGTTTCTATATTCAACGGCATATCAAAAGCAACCTTGCTTTACAGAAATCAGCGTTCATATTTCTAAGACGCTAAGGAGAGATAAGAGATTGCTAAAGTAGTAGCCGTTTGCGACGACTTAAATTTGGTCAAGTCGAAGCAACCTTCGAAGTCCGGGCTCTCAAAGAAATTGCGGCTTTAGGGCGGAGAAATTATGATGAAATATTACATTTACTGCCTTGGATTTGCAATTTCTAGGAGGAAACCGTTTTGATTATACTTTACGATATATTTCTATCGTCGGGTGGGTCATATTTGGTCTATGTATATAAAAATATGCCCTAGTTGTTGTTTTTAGTTTTTCTTCTATTCTCAAAACAAAACAGTAGAAAATTAAATATTTGAGTTATGCAACATTTACTGGCAACTCTTGATACCGCAAACTTCCTTTAGACGTAACAGATTTGATCGATAGTTCCGACAAAGTAAAAAATCTATAAATTCTATACATTCTAATTTTATTATATACTAGTTTACTACGCCCTTGAGCACGGGAATTCTTATTCATAAACATCTTAAACCCCTTGTACTTCTAACTAACCACAGCAAGTATAACTGTGAACTCCGCATGAGTATGGTTGTTACGGATCTTTAGGTCAATTTACACCAGAAACAAGTTATGATTATGACTGAATATGAATGACTGGAGTAATATGATAAGGTCAAGGTCTAGCCTGACAAAGCCCTTGATACCTATGTCCAATACGCCTACGCGTTGTTTATTTTTTATGGGAAACACACAAGTCATGGCCTACGAAAAAAAGGTACAATTGCCACTCTCTTTTCGTATACATTATTATTTATTCATTACAATATTTGGAGTTAAAAGGAGCCTACGCAAGATTGCCGTTTTTATATTTATTTTTTCATGTTTTAATTCAAGGGCAAATCTATGAAAAAATTCACACTGAAACAAGACTATATTTACAAGGGTATACAGACTCCAACTAAAACTTTAAAAGGTTAAAGTTGGTTCGGTAGAAAAAAAAAACTGCACTCTGGGTACAAAATAGCTAAGACATAACCGATGGATCGGACGAGTAAGATTTTAAACTTATAGAAGTATACTTTAATATTTTCCCCCTCTCCTTTTGATTTCCATGACTCCCTACGTAGGGCCTCTTCCGGGCAGTTGTGGAAGGTGTCTAGATCGTAATGCCATCTCCGTTTGTGCCTAATACCGCGTCGGCACCTATATTCTGCCAGAGTAGGCGACTAACTGCGAGTTCTTGTGCGATTTACATATATATTATGTTTTCCAACACAAGGTAACTTGGTTATCAGTTATGAATACACTCGATTTCATAAATATGTATACATTTCTTCACCTTTAATCCTTTGTGATAAGGTGAAAAAAATTATACATATATATATGAACTCGACTGTACCTAAGCCGTTACTGCTATAATGGTGACATACGAAATGGTCCTTATCAGTTGAGAAATCTCCCTCAATATAATTGTCTAGCTAACTAAAAAAAATCTACAGTCGGTTACCTTAGTTTAGAGCGATTTCAGACTAGCGTATAAATCTGCGCGTATACGGTCGTTACGGCGTTACGAGCTTTCACGTGCGTTACATTTCCCTACATTTGTTTTTTACGCGCTTACACACGCGTTACTTTTCCCTACATTTTGTAAATGCTAGTCTGAAACCGTCCTTAAACATCATTTTATATGTAACGAAATATTACGTAAGCCCACGGAATCACCGCCTTGCGTCCTGCGTCACACCGTTCCCGAAATAAACGAAGAAACCTCACTCTAGCGAACCCCTTGTCAACTAAGAAATTACGTAAAGACTTAACCAAAGCTTGCTGTTCATACGCTGATGAGGTATTTTTATAAACTATACGCCGACCGAAGTCAGAATATGTAACCATTCATGTTATTATGTAATCGGTATGCGGTTGTAATGATTTATTATTAGTGCGGCAGAACCCCAGTTAGAATGGCATGCCTTTAGCTGTAGCATCGATTGAAGCATTAAAAAGACGTATGGAATTTATAAATAAAATATATCAGGCTCATTTGTGCCAAATACTGTCAAAATGTTAAATAAAATTGATTAAGAGGTCCTATTGGTGGAAGTCGAGGTCTTCACGTTTTTATATCTTTAGCATATATGAAAATTCGTACATTTGCTGTATGAACTTGTACTAAAGACTAATCAATGTGTAAACAGGCCTTATCTTGCTAAGCACACTTCCATTTATGTCGTGAAACATTGACGTCAAAGTACGATTCATTTCTCAAAGACACTATAAATTATATTAAAGCAGCCTGTTGCAGTCGCAACGATATAGTTTCCTCTGCGAGGCCACCTGGCTAGATGACCGACGTGGTTGTTATTTATGCAGTAGCTCATTTGACTACACTACAGGTCAGTTCCGCAGTACGAGTAATAACATACGTAGAAAATCTAGAAATGCTTTGCTCTCTAAATAATTGTGTTAGTTCTCTGCAACGATGCATGAACGCGAAGGAGGCGTGCAAGGTGAACAAGACTCGCTAAGTAATTTTCGTTCGCGTCTCGTATATTTTTTGTGAATCATGTTAATAAGAATACTATAAAAGTAAATGCTATTTGCTATGTCCCCCTAGTTAAATGAGTCGCTTAGCTCAAATTTGTAATCTACTAGTTACACTAAACAGATTTTTGCAGAGTTTAAACGTTTTATGATGATTGTAATTCTAATTACATGTCAATCAGATGGCCAAACATGTTACGTGAGTTATAAGCTTACATTTCTTAAAGGCGTGTTAAATTACTATTATATTTAAAGTCTAAGTAAAGAGTCAGCACGTTGCTCTGTCTTTTTCCTTTTTGATACCAAACAATGAAGGTTTCCCCAGTTTTTATATCGAGCGTATCCGGAATAATCCGGATGTTCAAAAATGTTTCTACGCCTTCTCTTGTTTTGGTAACAACACAAAATATACGAGTTTTTACAGGACTGTTTCCCGTCCCCTTCCATTTTTGTTAGACTTTTCTAGCCCCTTTTATTACAACTACGATAACGCAAGTTATACATAGTGTATTCCTCATTTGGCACTCCCCCGCGTAGGCGGCGTGCCAACTATACCTATCGCGGTACTTACCTTTTTTGTAACTAAATGTAGTCATCACGAAAGGGGTCATTACCATTCACGTATGTTTTTTTGAGTAATTTGAGTTGCTAAAGTTATGCCGTTTTTTGTGGTGTGCGCTTGTTTCGTGTTTTGTAAGCAGTGAAGTTATTTCGGAGTTCGATGCGTGTGGTTAGTTTCAGGTTATATTCTTATTTTCATTCCAAAACTTAGTATTCCATGTGATCCATGTCCAAATGAACTTTTAAAAAACGATTTTTTATCGGCATTAGCGTTAAATGCAGATATCTTTTTCAAACGTATTTTTACGAGCTTAACCTGCATATATGTACATACATATTACTAAACTTTGTAGACATTTCAGGACTTAGTCTAATTAGATAAAATATTTTTTGATCGCGTTAGACCTAAAACGGGCATCCGAGCATTTTTACTTGAGTGCTCAAAAATGTGATGAGCCTCCCAAGTCCCTATAGTCCTAACTGGCTGTGAAAGATATATTTATATTTCATTCATATTGCCTAACTTTCCCAGAGAATCCTGTTTGTAAATGTTTACACGGTAATTATAATGTGCCCTTTGAGACCTCAGTAATAAGCTCTCGCTGTTGACTTCTTGGCCTTAATGAAATTCTAGTGCGCTATAAGTTATAACGTTAAATTCAATAAACTGTGCATATTCTGCTGCCCTAACGATACGAGTGTCAATACGAATATACAAGTGTTTAGAGCAGAGATTTACATTAAGGTAAATATATTTTCCAATTTTTTTGCCTCAGCCGGTACCACAAACTTGTACCATAATTCTAGCAATGACACCATTAGAAGCAATGCCATCGTTCCACAAACATTTGAAACCCGCTCAAAGAACCCCTGCAACCTCTATACAAACTTTACCGTCGTGTCATATACCTCATATACCGTAAACCAGCCGAGCGAGCTGCCAACATTGTAACATAACACGCCTTACAAAGTCGACGCATGGAGACGCAATCACCTTAAGTAACAGAGAGGATTTTTACTCCGTGTTGGAGTATGTTTAGTAGTAGAGTTGGTCCAGAAAGTTACACGGCTAAAAGTCCATGTATGAAGTAAAGAGTTTTCGGTAAAAATGCAGGCTGTCAGAGTAAATTATTCCGTCAGTCAAAACGCTTCCTAATTAGGTTTTAGAATGCTCACTTCCTGAATTATATTATACATTATTAAATTAATTGACTGCACCATTTAGATTTAAATAGTAAATGAATGAGAAAGTTTCATTTGAAGTGTGTATCCGTTTGAAGTTGGCATGCAAGGCGCATTGGGTCAGAAACTCGGTAGTTCTTCTAATATTGTATGGTACTGAAGTACGTGGTTTAACAACGTTGTCTTACATTATACTCGTACTATATAGAAAATAATTATGTGTAATAACTATTTGTCACATGCTCCGTTACAATAGACATCATAATAGCAACATTGCTTCTGTTAAAGAAGTAAACCTATATGGAATACACTTAATGGATTACTTTACTACTCACCATCTAATGGTCTCATTGTATTGTCACGATGACCTTTTCGAAGTATAAAATAAATAGCATATTGTTCTTCTTGTCAATACTTGACCTGGACGTTGAACAAAAGGACAGGTCGCCTACGGCTGACAAAGAAATGCGTCTAATGCATCCAATATGACTCTTCAATGTATTAAAAATAGAGCGACGTGTCAGCCGTGTGGGAGTCATGTGTTAGATTAGATTAATTTAGTTAGAAAGAAAATCTGAATCATTTTACTTAGATAAGGGATATTACTTGAAATAGATGACCACGTTTACGTAAGTATCGTGGTCCATTTTTTCATAATTATTTCCAATTCTACATAGTACTTAGAGACGAAGAAATTCTAGCAACACAACTATGAAAGTTCGATGTCATAATTATTGTGTCATTCATAAATATGATGGTTCATGAATCATGTTATGGTGAAAAGGTGCAGATCAGAGTCTTACAATGTTTTTGTTGATTTGATTTTGTATAGTAACTATATGTAATAATGCAGCTTTTAGTATTGTTACTACTTTAAATTCTTAATTACATTGTCATCAAATTCACTTTTAGAAAAGTTTTAATCATACTAAAACCTACAATAGAGTATTTGACTACTAGTCAAATCAGTTTCTTTTTTCGAACTGCCAAAATGATTCGCTACTATGGAATTAATATCAAACATTAGCAAATGACGTCAAGTTATCTACTCTTTATAGTTCAATACTAATTATTAAATTTGTAAAAATAGTGTCTAAACATAACCGCTGTTTACGTTTCTTTATTAATGTTGTGGTGCTTTTTTCGTGCATGGTGTGAAAATTTATTTTAAATACAGTCAAATACCCTATAATATAACTGAACTAACTAGTGGCCACAGCTCAAGGGGCCACTAGACCTCACAAGCATAACTTAAAATTAATCTGCAAAAAAAATTAACCTGCTCACAAACGTGTAGAGGAGAAGATCCGGACATACGAAGCATTTTTGTCCAAGGTGAAACGAAGATCGTCGCTAAAACTTAGTCAAAAAGTACTAATAACTAAAACGTGCAATTACGGCTTTTCAAGAATCAACATTCCTAAAACTGACGATTCTATTATGGTTGGCTCTTCACTTTAAATTCTTCAAAAGAGTACTTGCCCCTGCTGCCCTTGCCAAGTTGGTTTAGGACTCAGCTCCGATAGGCCATCGGTCCAGGTGTCAGGCTACCACCATTAATCCGAACCAGATTAAACAGCCTCCGCGATAATTAATTATTGGCGTAATATAACACGACCGGGGATTAATCGAATACTTGGTAATTCGATCATAGCGGTAATTGTGTAGTATATCCAGCCACAGATGTACATACGGACGCACTACATATTATATAACACCTTATGTAAAACATGAGCTCCTCTGGTCTCACCTTACTTCGGATACAAATATAAAAAAAAATAGTTCTACGTAGACCTTTCCACACAGTGATTGTTTTTAATTGTTCTGAGTGTAATACTGTTTACAGCGCTCAATCGCTCATGTTAGAAAACATACTACAACTCTAGACTACTCTACTTAATTATATAATATAATATTCATTACTTTCGACGTAACTCATAAACATTAGAGAGACATTCTATATCAATTTGAACGTGGTAAGTTTTTTAACTGAAGGCGAAAAAATTTATAAATTACTTTTGAAGTGTCATAACATAATAAGTACATATATCATTCATATCTCGTCATATCATAAGCCGTCGCAATGATACAGAAATTAATTTATTTTCGTCATTTGCTAGTAAAAAAGTCAGCTTAATACTTTAGCAGTAAAGTTTAAAATGTTATCAGTTAACGTATTAGCGAGTATATTGTACCTAAGTTCAAAATATATATTTTTTGTTAATTATGTTTAACCTTGTACAGTCAGCATCAAAAGTAGCGGATCTAACAACGCTTCAAAAGTACCTACCATTCTGTAAAAGCAACAGCTTAAACTGACGGATCTTTATGTAGACTAAGTAAGATATACTTTTGAACGCGAATTTTGGAGATTTAATTATCTATATTTGGAAAAGTTATCCGGGATGGTAGATACTTTTGGCGCGTTGTTTCATCCGCTACTATTGATGCTGACTGTACCTATCCATGTTCCGCTTTATTGAACGAAAGGTAATTCAATTAAACTGTATTGTATCAAGAATGTTTGTGTTAATTGTAGCTCCCTACGGGATTAATATATGTTGGAGTTATAAGTTTATTATTCTAATGAAGGAACCAATTAAAATTCTTATCACAAATCAGTACATAATATGTATATACTTATACCTACACGCACATATTCCTATGAAAGGTCCCTATACATACGCCGTGTTTTTTTTTTCAAACTTCGTTAACTTTGGGATATGGCTAAGTACATATATTTAAGGAAACTAAATGGGATAGTTAACCTTCAATTTATTTTCATAAAAAATAGTTAAATACTTCATATATCATTGGTGTAACACAGGTATTATATTTAACTCAACCAAACAATTGAAAATTTGGATTTACCAACATCATTTCGTTTGTAGCAAAAATATTAACTCAAACTAAAAACTAATAAATATGTAAACAGGCCCTAAGGCAAGTGTACACCAAGTGTACACGTTCGAAGTAGTAAAAAAACACAGTGTATATAACCAGCCAAGGGGTCAATACTAACTGATCAGTTAATAGCCTCCAGCCGGCTTGGTTGTTCGGACCTGCGGGCCTACCGCGAACCACGTTCGACGGGTTGCCTCCCCGTCACACTTACGTACGAATTTACAAGTGCGACAGAGAGGCAACACGTCGAACGTGGTTCGCGGTAGGCCCTCTGGCTCTACAAATACATTGCACATACCTTTATTGAAAACACAATACATGCCTCATTAGCAGATGTTTTGTTTTTATTGCACTACACATTGAATAGAATCAGGCTTTTGCATGTTGTTTTTGATTCAATATCCAATCATTTGCCCTTTTGACTACGCAGTGTAGTTTCTAACAAAAGTCCTGTTACCTATTGTCTCTGCTTTTCAATTTATGACTAGATGTAAAAAAAAAAACTAGTTGAATAAATAGAAAAATCCAACAGTTTATATTATAACAAATTATTATAACAATCTAGCTTTCTAACTTTATCGTTTTAGATCTTTATTAAATGTATTTTTATTTTTTCCAGGTATGAAGACTGTTCAGCGCGTAGATTGAAACGATCTCGGATTTTTATGAAAGGTAATATCGTTGGACGACTACTGCTTTTTGCTTGCCCCGTCTCATGGGCACCATCAGCACCTGAACTAACAACTCGCAGAAAAATCGCATTTTAACATCATATGTTCTAAATTGCACTATGTGTACACATGAGTACCTATATCACTTATCTCTAGTATCTAATCTTTTGCTAGAATTTGCTCGGAATTTGAGCTGTCTTTTTTCGAAATGCCTCGGCAGAGAAAAGTCTATCCTCCTGGATCTCAGAAGCGATGTTTTGTTTTTGGATTTGGAACCATGGTCTTGTTTAGTGAAAGTTTGGAATTAGTCCTTCATAGAGGCCTCTGGGACTCGGGAGGCTATAGTTGCCTAGCATAGGGCGGCATAACTATTTTGTTTTGTAGCTACATGATTATTTATTTCTTTAAACTTTATTGCACAGTTAATATTGTACAAAAGACGAACTTAATGCCAGAAGGCAACAGTAACCCACGGGCCAAACAGAGATCAAACAGTGATAGGTGCAAGAAATATTGTATTATTCATATTATCTTTTTGATTATACGTTACAAAAACTCTTACATTCAGTTATAAATTTACCCAAATCAACTTTCCACTTAAATTTTCCCAAGGGAAATGGTGGCTCTCACCAAAATAAACTTTGGAGCGCGACGCTGATGGAATTGGCTGAGCAATACCGGCCGGCAGCTTAGCCCGGATCAGTCCAATGACGGCTTTTCCTTTCATTCTCATCTTGTCCTTTCCCAGAAGTAAGTAAGTCTCCCTTGGGCTGTATAGTTTTTTTTATTAATATTGCCATTTGTAGAGTTTCTTGACTTTCTTGATAGAATTTAATTTATGATATTTTCCGTTATATAGGCTCTAGGTACTTCCGCGGACTATGGGGCTCAGCTAGCATAGTTTTTAGCACTGTATGGAATACCGATATTCCCAAAGAATGAAACTTCATCAGATCCATTTCGCCTGTCGTAGACCTTTATAAGTTTTGTACTTGAAGTTCATCAATCATTATGAGAATGCGGTACACCGTTTTAGTGAAGTAACGCGAAAAAATTGTTCAAAGGAGAAAAGTTTTGGTATCTACATAAAATTTATATTAGTTTAAAATCCATGAATAGTAATTCTTAACTATTTTCTTGTAAAGAATAGCTCAATATAATATTTTCCCGCTTGCTACATGATCCTTTTTGTCGCATATCGCTTTGTCTACTAGACAATCGCAAGGGCCCGGCAAGCCTTGCAAACTTCTCACGGGCATTACTGCTCTAAACGGTTTCCTAACCGACCATTGTAGTTCTTGTACACAAAATGTTTTGAGAAAATGCACGCATGTCGCACTGTTGCGTCAGTTGCGCCAGTCATTGTCTGGTATAAAAAAAATAGTTGTAACCACGACGAACTTAAAAATAAAAGAAAAAAAAAAACAAGGGACAGTAGGTATTAACAGTACATAATTATGGTCCTTTTTTTTACGATTAGTAATTTTATAACCGCAATAGTGGTAACTTTTTTCCTTCACAATTAAATCTGAGTAAATATGCACGAATTAGGGTCGTTTACATATTATTGTACCGGAATATTAGATATCATAGGAATCCTTGACCCACCACCAACCCATTTCGGAAGAAAAAGTTAATAACCACTACTTTAATGTTAGAAAAAATCTAGTCTTAAAAAAAAAGGTATAGTATTACCAATACTTGCCAAGCAACCGAAAACAACATGTATCTAATATATCTCCTTTGCATATTTTATGGAATCATAATCTAGTATTTTTAAAGGAAAAAACATGAGCGCATACCTACAAGTAAGTCTCACACCTTATTGAACAAGTGTTTCATAAACAATAGCACTGTTGCCTTTTTCACATCCTTACGCGCTATTGTATAGCGTTTCGTACCAATTTAGTATATTTAACGCACCAACTATAAAATAAAAGAATACACATTATTAAAAAAAATGCCCAGAAATGCCAGTTAGTATGTACAAAAAAATCTTCATCGTGCTGATACCTACTGGCGTAGAAGAAACGCTCGAACAATTAGGGTATAATAAAATTATGGAGAGTTTAAACTATGATTTAATAGAAATGGCAAATGATGTAAACAAATAGGCCTATGACAGTATTTGTTAGCATTTGACATATAACCAATTTTTTTTTACAAAGTGCTTTCCACTGAAATATTAATAATTAACACACATTCCAAATAGAAATAACTATAAATAAAATATTTAACTGAATAAACTCTTGACATGTTCAAGATTGTTCTTAAAATTTGCAAGATTACCAAGTTATGAAGCTAAGTTGGTTTGTTTCCATTATTTGCATTTTCTAATGAACTCCACATTACACTAATGGGTAATTTGTCGCCTGCAACCATCAGTAGCCGTGCTCTGAGTCCTCGTTAATTACATAATTATGTCTTGAAATACTAATTTGCTGCCTTCGTGGCTTTCGAGGCGTGATAAACACCAAACGTGCGAAATTGCCATTTTTGCATTTTGCAAGTAATAATTAATTTGCTAAAGTGTAACAATTCTAGCTTGTCGCGTTATTTTGAAATGGATTAAATACCCGTTGTTGCGTTTGTCTGCGAATAGGCCTCAGGGAGGCCTTTAACTAATTTTTTTTCTTTACTTCTAATTGCCAGAATATTATTATTTTTTCTGCACGATTGCAAATCTATAACAATAATTCGTTTAAAACATTTAATTGGATTAATCATTCAAGTGCCTCAGCTTCAGAAAACGATTTCCGTTTGCTCATTTGTTACGATACGTTATTGTTTCCCTTCATTAAAGATAAATTATTTAATTCTGCACAATGCACTCTATGTTTAAGAGAATAGGTTTTCGAATCGTCTGCAGGCTCGTACAAAGGTCGATGAAACAATGAAAGCGCTTGATTATTTCAATGTAGATATTATTCATATTTGTATGTGTTGTACTCGGCATTATAGCGAGCCCTTGTGTGCGACGTAAATACTGTATGAATACATGCTAAATCCCTCTAAAGACATAAGATTATTTCACTTTACCATCCTACTTTCTACTTTTAGGTTTAATAAAACAAAATCTAACTCAGACTGGCTCTATTGTACCTTACAAAGGCATAGAAAACACGATAAATATTATCAAAGTTTCATACTTGCAATACTTTCTTATTTATGAGTCCTGAACTCTATACATCGCGCTCTCTTGGATTGCAAGGTAGACTTAACCCTCGTAATATACAGTGTATCTTTATGCTTTGTTTGGGAAAGTTTTCATTGTGTTCTTACACCCCTTTGTCTTATTAATTTTCGGGTAGATTCTGATTATCCTGGCAAAAGTTATAAAACTACCACTACCTTGATTATTTTCGTGGAATAGTTTTTCAAATATTTTAATTTATACCGATGTACAACTTTTGTCAGCAACTTTATACGTGTGTCGTGTGATAAAATAACATATTATTTTGACGCGCTGTTCAAGTTTATTATTTTAATTTATTGAATATGATTGCCTTGCCTGAATTTGAAGTAGAGTTTGAAGGCATAAAAGGTTTTAAACCAACTAAAATTAAATACTGCTAAAATCACAACATAACAGTTTTCTTTACTGTGATTCATAAGTGAGAAGAATTAACTAATGAGCAGTGATCCTCCCTAATTAAGCAATGACCCGAGTATTTACGCCAATTACATTCACAAGAGCTTTCACTGAAGGGACCTGACAAATTGCGACTCACTGGCTGATGATCGAGATGAAATATGAGGGCCATTGAAACCGCGGCGCTATCGGCCACAATCAATAACTCATATAACCTAAATGTACCTACCTTTAAAAGTACACCAAAACCACCAATTTCGTCCTTTCCACAATTAAACTTTGCATATCTTCATTGTATTCGAAACATGATAGTATCGTCGTTATTTTTTAAGTAAGGTTTCAGTACCCCTAGTGTAAATTTTATCGACATCATAACGTGACGAACGCGTTTGCGTTAAGTCTCATTTTGTATAGGATTTTGAGTTTCCAAAACGTCCCGCTTGGCGCGCTCTTTCTAAATCCAATACAAAATGAGACTAAACGCAAACGCGTACGTCACGTTTCAAAATCGAATTTATTTACACTATGGGTACTGATCCTAGTATGTTTGCAATCCATCAAATTGTTCGAGTTGCCTAACTCATCACCTATACGCATGGCAATGCTATTCACAACTGCCTCAACGATGCTTTCCGTGCGTAACGTATGGCAAAGTAGTGTGATCTCCGAAAATGTATAACAATTATGGATATGCAGTTTTAGTTATACGGGTTTGTAGTTCTAGTTAAACAATGGTTTGGGACTTAAGCGGGTGTTGTTAGGTAGGCGTTATTATGGTAACTGAAGTATAGGTACATACTTGGTTCACTCACGCATGTTTAGATAGGTGCGATAAGCGCTTGCGTCAAGGCTAGGTTTCGTGCAAATGTGGTAAAAAAGTAGGTTCACTCACCGTACCGGGTACACCTTCGGCTACGTTTTTAAGCACTTATAAAACTCTCTAAAGTTATACACCTTATAATATTCGAGCGGTCAGTCATTTGTGTTGTTTCTTCGACTGGTTTTATAACAATGGTTATTTTAGATATTTGATGGTTGTTCGTACACATATAATGTTGAGCATCACGTTGGTAATCAATGTACTTAATCATAAATAGGTAGGTGAAATATGTTAATTTAGAATGGTTAACGAATTTTTACAGCACCGCCGTATAAAATGACAATTTTAAAACTAGTTACAGCTAGTTAGATATCGTGTTTGAAAACTACATAGTTTGTCGGATGTGACTATCATTTAGAAGATACGTAATATTCTACTAAACTGAAATATGGTGTGTCTGTGATTTTTTGAGGGTTTCCATGAATTAACAAATATCTATAAACCAATACCAACTTATTTTTTATTTGATTTGCTTTTGCTGTTGTAATTGTTGCAGCGCTCACAATCTCTCTCTGCTTAGCCTTAAGGTTGACTGGTAGAGAATACCTAATGGCATTAAGTCCGCCTTTTGTACTGTAAGGTTTTTTCTTATGTGCAATAAAGGTTATAATAAATAATACAGTAGCAAATATATTGATTTACCTACACAATGTCCGTTTCACCCGATCTCAGTTCATAGACAAGGTCTTATCAGAAAAAACTAGCAACTACTTTTGTACATTATGAAACCAGTTTCCCAACCGTTTGCCCAACTAGTTGAGGTCACCAATTAATCAGAACTACTAATGACATGTACAGAATTGTCTAATCGAATGACACGTAGGCGTAAGTCACCTGGAAAATGCCGGTTGACGTCCTCTGTTAGTTTTAACATGCACGGCTGCGATAAGTTATGACGAAATTGATTTTCTATGAGTAAAGTGGGTGTCCATGCCGTGAAAAAATACATAAATAAATCAATCGGCGGTGGCAGCATGGTTCCATTTTTATGACTTGTCACTATGCCCGTCACTTTCGCGCTTACATACTTGTTAGAACGTGACAGGCATGGTAACAAATGATAAAGAGCCGACCATCTTAGCCCTACAGAAATTAAGTTAGTTCAGACATTCTTACACAAATTAACTAAGTCCCACGATAAGCCAAGAAGGCTTGTGTTGTGGGTACTCAGACAAATACTTAAATACATAGAAAACATGACTGAGGAACAAATCTGTGCTCATCACACAAGTAAATGCCCTTACCGGCATTCGAACCCAGGACCATCGGCTTCATAGGCAGGGTCACTACCCACTAGGCCAGGACCGGTCGTCGGCATTTATAATACTTGTAGGGATAGTAGGGAAAGGGATGTTGTTACATTCGAAAACTCTTATTGGCTTTTTAAAGTCACATACTGATGTTATACGTGGTGGGGCAGATTAGCAATCTAGATAATAAATGGCGTGGCTTTAATTAATTATATTTTTCAAAGGCGACTGTTATAATTAGCAATTTGTCTCTGTAATCTGTGGCTTATCTCAGACCATATCATATTATTTGTTTACTTTATGCAAAGCGTAATCAATTTGTAAGCAAATTCGACCTCTGACTTTGAATCTTAAATAGCAATTGTGAAAGTTATATAAATGTTTGTTTTTATTATCATGCCTTGACGTAAATGCTTTTGATAATGAGACCACCCTAGATCGTTTACGATTATATTGGCTATATTCAGCATACCTTCTACTTTGCGTTGATTGTTATTGTTACATGTATATTTCAAATAAAAAAATATTTTTATATAGTGCAGATTACATTATTTAATTGTCTCTCTTCCTTGTACTTAACGCAATAGACATTCGTAACGACAATAGGTATTCGTATATTAACTTCAACCCGTAGTTTTAGCGGTATCCAATTGATTATTAGTAACATTCACACCTTAAAAGACAAGGCGTGTTTTTACGATAGGAATCTAGCTATTAACTCTTTCACTCGTTCGGTTATACAACATTTATCACACTATCTAGTAGGTTGCTAAGTCATCCTGTCAAGACAAAGTTTAACATTTCTCCCAGGGCCCGCGGTGCAATCGTTTCCTCTAACCCCCCCATGAGGGTTACAATGAAATACCTCTCTTGAAAACGAATTAGACACCAGACCTTAACCTATTGGACAGTCTGCTGTACTGTACTGTAAACATATTAGTTTCCCATAATAACGTCAAATGATACCTCGGCTTTGATCGAAAACAATGGCGGCCAAGTGGAAGAACAAACAAAGTGTATCGAGCCGTATTACTTATCGTAGCCCCGCACGCGGCGCGGGCAACTATGAACCCTTATCACGACCCCTATTCGATATGTGTGGAGCCATGTGACACTGACAGCGATACTGCTTGTAGCTCCTGTTATACTAAAGAAGCAACTACGTGTCGATAAAGCTGTGTGTCTACCTATTGCTAGCCAGAACTTTATTATTGCTTACCAAAGCACCTCGAGATCCGAGTAAACTTTATACGTAATCGGAGAGCCTTTCGAGGAGAGATTTCGTCTGAATGCTTGACTCCCTCTGATCAAGCCAGTCTAATTCCTAGCCAAGGTGACAATCGCACATCGATAAGTTCGATTCGATTGGTGTTTCCTATCAACGATTGACATCTTGGCTAGGCCCCTGTGTTCTTGTTTGGACCGTCTTAGGCAGTACGTAGGAACTGTAGGAAGTTAGGTTGAGGTGCCGCTGGTGAGGTTGTTCCACTTTATCTGATTGATTGACATGTTACTTCAATTTCCATATAAATAAAAGCGTTATTTTTAGATGTTCCACCAGTGCTACCCGGTTTGCCGTCAAACAGTTTCTTCGGAACTTCCAAATAATGATCGATCGTTATTTGGGGCTGATTGATGCGAATTGCGAACGTGTTTCTGGTAAACTAGTTGATTGTTGATATTAATCGTTTGTTAAATTCCTTTAATCTCATTTAGGGTCGGTTACACCAAACCGTCTGCCACCGTTAAAGCGTTCGCAATTTTTATTGTAACGGGAAGTTTCATAGATCTCTGCTGCGTGACGTTGATCAGTCTGTTAACTGTGGTTGATGCAACTAGCACTTAGATTTATTGACCAAGTAAAGTACAATTTAGTAAGTTTAAGTTTTACAACGGCCAAAGTAATAACCTACCTGACTGTTTCTAAGTTACAAATTTTGTTACAAGTTTTGTTGACTTCTGCAAGATTGCTTGATATTCAATATCCAATTTATAGCATTTCACTAATAAATTTTAACGATATATTAAACGCCCACATAAATTTTTTTACTTGTAAATAAATACAGAGTAACTGCCGTTAAAGAAATTAATGGCCAACAATTGTCGAGGGTGGATCAGCTGTCGAACATCTGCGTAAAGTATCCCTTTACGAGTGCTACCAATAACACTTGAGTACATTCGAGGGGTTGTTTAGCCTTCAGTTAATATTGAATGTGTTCTTGAAGTCATGGGATTCGATACAATACTAAAGACAAAAAGAGTCAGAACAGTGGTTTCTGAGGTTTTCAATTATTGTTATCTTTGTAACCTATTAGGAACGGAGGTTCCTAAGGTTTTCAATTAATGTTATCTTTGTAACCTATTAGGAACGGAGGTTCCTAAGGTTTTCAATTATTGTTATCTTTGTAACCTATTAGGAACCGAGGTTCCTAAGGTTTTCAATTATTGTTATCTTTGTAACCTATTAGGAACGCGTATCTGACAATATGCCATAATACAAAAATAACGGTGTACGTACTTGATCTGTTATCCCTTTGGGAACCTAGACAATTTATAGCATTTTCTTCAGAATTAGTTGATTAAATGTGATCTTACCCCATTATATACTAGCGGTGCCATATAGTACCATATTTTGTATGAAAAAATTATAAAGCTTTAAATAATCTAAATAAAACAATATAATAGAAAAATTTCGAATCCTGAGGGCTACAAAAAATCAGTCTATGGGTTAATATTCTGATTATCCTTAATCTACATTTTGCAACCCCATTGGTGTTTCGTTTAATATCGATTGGGGCTTCGTTTTGTTTCATTTGTGCTGTCTGTATTGCTTTGGGCGGACCCCTAATTAAGTGGAGGTCAAAGCTAAATAGATGCACCCCTTTGCAATTTATTTTTAATTGTTATTAGCGTACGCAGTACCAATAATAAAAGGCGTAACAGCCCTAGGATTTCTGTTATTTTCCTTCCTAGTACATATACTGTTTTGACATACTGTTCCACCAGTTTCCTTACATTGCTCTGTATTTTATTTATGACTGTACTCAGAAGTTTTACGCTCCGTAAGTTTTAAGTGGTAGTTCAAGAGACAGGTGTATTGAAATATGGGTCTTTTATAACTAACTGAAACCTTCCCTTTACGATAGCATATTAGCATATATCATTCAACAGGTTAATGTATTTTAAAACATTACATGTTACAGTAAAACTTAAAGGAAAGGTGTCTCACTGGAGCTTAATTTTTAGTTTAAATTAGAGCTTTATAATTTAGTTTAGAGCTTAAACGAATTGGTGAATGAATTCATTCATTATGTGTCCATGCAATTTTGCAGCTCGCTGTGCGTGGCCTGAACCGCCTCGATGTAGTTTTGCGCTGTACTATATAGAGGGGCTGTCTTTCACAAATTTACTGAATTTACGGAACTGAAAATTACTGATATATTACAAACAGCATATGACGTAATACGTAGGAAATAATACGATATTATCAATATTCAAATGATTACAAAGAAATACAATTATGATATAAAATAATTATTAGAATTAATAATAAAAACTATAAAATGAAAATTTAAATTAGAAACTTAATTGATATAGATTGTTAAATAACATTTGGACATGTATATATGATCCATGTATTGTTTTATATTGGGTATCATAGACAAAAACAAATTCTCAGCAATCGCCAACCATTGATATTAGGCTTAAACATCTTTGCTTAGTTGTCTGTATGAGCTAGATATTGCTCGGAGATTTGTTTCTGTAACGGTCCCCTGTTGGCGTAAACTAGAAAACAATAAACGAATAAACGGTATCTCTGCCTGTACTTAAGCTAGCGGGTTTCGTCAAATCCTCTTCGTAGACAAACAATGGATGTTTCGAGCACGCATGTGCGAATTAAGACCTGCTCGAAATTATGGCTGGTGGAGAGGCGAAGTCTTAATTAAGGCTTTTTCCACATTGAATGCGAATTCGCACGTTCGCTCCGGAGTGCGATATCCTATATTCTCTGTCACGCTCATACACGGAGCGCTGCGCTGTGAGAATTCGCATCAGTGCTATAGGCTGGTATTAAACAAAAAGATTTGCTGTAAGTTTTAACATGATTGTCCAGAACTTTTTTCATGTAACTCGAGGAAAGAGTAGTTGGTACTTGTTTCTCGTGTCTGAAGAGAAAATTCTGTAAAAAGTTCATTACCCCTTAGAAGAAGTTAAGTTTTAACCTGTATGCAATATTCTTACCTACCTACATAGCGTTAGGCATGCAATCAAGTTGCTATAATTAAGCAATTATGATTCATTTGCATGCATAGTTATTAGACGCATTTTATGTCAGCAAGCAGCATTGTATGTTTGTTGAACAGTAACTATCGTTTACTTAAATGGCTGACAATTCCTAAACCTTAATGTAACGATTTAAGGTCTACATTTACGTATATTATTGTTAGAACATTTCAAAAGCTGTCACGCGGAACGAGACGTTTCAACCCGCCAATTTTTTCTTCTAACAATGGATTTATTATTCATCGGAATTTTTGAGACCAGCGGCCTCTGTCGTGAAATTGAAATATGCTAATTACGAGTATTTAACTGTTAATTAATATCCATGCTGAAAGAAATATATATTTACAAAAATCATACCACTTTGTAGAAATTTTTATCGTTCACATGCTCTTAATTTTGACAAGCGATTTTACTCAGGACTCCGTGATTCTGTGCTGTTTTCTATCCACCTGAGTCCCTAAAACTAGTGGCATAACGTTTCGTGTAGTTCAGTGGTGGGCAAACTTTCCTCATGGGGGGCCAGAAAATTTTAAAAAATCCGAGGAGGGCCTGAACTGCAGAATAAGTGCATTTTGATTTGAAAAAGATATGTCTCGAGCCATATACTAATTATTTCGAAGGACGGGCGGCGGGCCAGATGAAACCGTTGCGCGGGCCGTACTTTGCCCACCTCTGGTTTAGTTAGATAATCAATAAGGTTAAGATAAGGTTAGGATAAGGTTGTCTGGAAGAGATCGCTCTGTAGCGATAAGGCCGCCTGTTGTTTACCTCTATCTTCATGTATTATATGTTATATGTGTTCCCGTGTACATTTATTCTGAGGTTGTGCAATAAAGAGGATTTGGACAGTTGCCATCAGATATATTGGGGCTGCCAAGGTGCTCAAAAATATCTGAACAAGCACTTTAACGCCTTGACAATAGAGGCGTGCTCAGATATTTGTGAGGGCCTTGGCTGCTCCGATATATCTGATGGCGACTGTATTTGTATAATAAAGTTATACCTATTATGGTAGTGTTATTTACTAATAGATACACCATACGTCACTTTCTAACACTGCGCGTTAGTAAAAGACGAACACAACCTATTATCGTGGGCGCTCATATGACATATCAATACTTTTATTTAGTACCAGTGTTGGTTTCATCATTCACACGTGCCCCGTTTGAGCGAATCGCAATCCACGCCCGGAGTGCTTGCACGTTCTCCTATTCACAGAAGGTTCATCCCCACGCGTAGGTTGAGCAGTACAGTACAACAATATATCTATGCCACTAACGCGTTTCAAATGTCTTGAACTTAGAAATGTAGAAAGAAGATTGATGTAGCAGTGCAGAATCGAGTCGAGTGGAAGAGAAATTATATTCAAGAACTCTGATAAGGGATCATAGGAAATGTCACTGTCATCTCTCTTTATTGACACTTCAAATCATGTCAAAAAAATAGTTTGAGTCTGTAATAGGTAGTTGTGTAAGCAGTTGATCTTGGGTAATTGATTTTCGAGTTTAACAAATTGGCTAAGTTTATTCAGACAATCATTGTATAAATTCGTTGTATTACAATGATACATTTCATATAACATTTAATATTCCCAAACGAAATGAATACGAATGGTGTTATTAATTCATAAACTCGCTAAAAGCCTCAATTAGCTATCAATCGTTTGTTTTACTCTGTCATTTTGACTTGTGTATTTGTAAGAAAGGGATATGAATAAAGGGGTAAGTAGGTTACTTTATCTTTTATAGGGGCATAGGTGGATGTAAAGAGGTGGTTATTTTCTTTATGCTGTGATAGTACCTCATCGGCTCCAAGTCCAAACGTTTATATTTTTCTCCCAAAGGTCGTAGCAATAAAGGTCGCGATACGTTATCGACCGGCGTCATGTTTTTAACGTTCTCATTGTCTCTCTACAGCCGTTACACGTTCATTTTTAGTCGGAACTATGGAGACCTTGGCTTTCTTAATTTGGTGCCGTGGCCTAAGTTACCTGACTTGGCATTTGATAACCTGATGCAACACCGGAATCATAGTTTATTCTGCGAAGATCATTATAAATATACGATAAGACTTTATTCAGTCCGATTCGATCCCACCAAAATGTGTCTGCGCGTTTACCGGTAAAAAAACCCTTTCACCGTGGTCCCACAGTTACAAATAGCAAGGCCATAATCGGACTGTACTTTATTAGGATCCACCACGTCTACAATGTCTAAATTTTCAACGACTTTTAAAGTTATCCAGAAAACATGGAGAAGGTCGTGTAATCTTAAAATCTTGGGTATGGTAAGATATACGATCTGTGACAAACTGGTTGTTGATCAATAGATATTGTCTTTATTCATCACGTCACTCAAATAAAATACAATCATTGCGGTCGTACTTACACAAAATTTAGAAATGTATTTCCAAGACCACACATATGACACATACTATTGCTTATAATGCGTTCTAATTCAAAGTCCAGCATGATTCCGCCTGTATGTATAATCTACCAATCATGTGGCACTGGTCACGCGCACTCACTTAATGTATCGTTCCAATATAACAGGACCACACCGACTAAGCGACAAATATTATTGTTTAGTAACAGACACAGACAGACTATGATTAAGGAGACCGCAAGTCTGCGTATTCATTACAATTCGGAGGAGATTTCATTACAATGAAGATATAGTCTATTGGGTTAAATGCAACAGGCAGCTGGGACTCTTTTACGACGTACGAGGGTCATGCCAAAAGAAATTAGATACTCAAAAGTTACCGACTTTATTCTTTATTACAGCTATCTATTTTTTCGAAGTAGTCACCGTGAACACGTATACACTTTTCCATCCGTCTAAACCACTTAGAAAATACCGATGACCACTCTTCTTTAGATACCTCAGAAATTTCATAATTATACGCAGCCAGGGCATCTTCTTTGTTCTCAAATCGCCTTCCTTTTAATTTTTCTTTAATTTTGGGAAATAAGTAAAAATCGCAAGGGGCTAGGTCGGGGGAATATGGCGGGTGGGGCAAGATAGTCACGTTTTTTGAGCTGAAATAGTCAAGTGTTCTAGCAGAAGTGTGAGGGGCAGCGTTGTCATGGTGCCAGAGCAGGTGCTGAGTTCCCGATTTCGGCCGCTTGTCACACCAAGCTGACAGTACTCTGGGGGCACAAACTGTCACATACCATTCAGAGTTGACTGTCCTTTGATCTTCTAGCACTATCGTAGCAATATGTCCCGTCTTGCAGAAAAATGAGGCAATCATTTGTTTTTGTGTACTTCGGGTTCGGCGACATTTTGTTGGCGTCGGCTCATCTTCAAAACACCATACTGTGGACTGCCGCTTTGTTTCGGGGTCGTAGTTATATAGCCATGTTTCGTCACCTGTAAGTATATCATATACATTTTTTTTCTCGCCAGCGTCGAATTTATCTATCATAAATTTGCACCAATCTACGCGGCGGTCTTTTTGCAAATCGGTGAGTTTGTGCGGCACCCATCTTGAACAACGCTTATGAAGGGCCAGATGATAATGAATTATAGTTTGCAATGCTGCTGATCCAATACCCAGCTCACGCTCGAGCTCTGCATATGTAATTCGTCGGTTCGCACGAACATTTTTTTTCCACAGCCTGTACGTTTTCTTGAGTGACTGCGGTTGGCGGCCGTCCGGTCTTCGCCTCATCTTCAAAGGTCTCTCGTCCCCTTTTAAATTCAGCAAACCAATTAAAAACAGTTGCACGTGAACAAGCAGACTCGCCAAAAGTTGAAACTAAAAGTTCAAAACACTCTTGAGGTTTTAAACCTTTTTTAAAATCATAATAAATCATAACACGAAAATCACGTCGAGTGAGCTCCATTGTTGCGAAAATTTCCCTCCAAAATTACCCAGAAAAAAAATAATTAAAAAAGGAATCCTAACATTTTCCGAGTGTTCCATATTTGAATTTATTAGCAAATAACCTACCTTTACAATGGTGTATAACTGGCCAGTATCGATCAAATGACCATAGAGTATCTAACTTCTTTTGGCATGACCCTCGTATGTTTCTTACTATGTAACGAAGTAATCCTTTAAGTTACCTTTATCTCGATTTTAACATACGAATACCTGTAGATTCCAGTAATATTTTTAGCAACATAAACTCCAGAAGTAGAATGGATACGCTCGTAAACCGTTTCCGTTCGGATTCAGAACGTTTATATTATATTTTGTAGGCTTGAGTGAATTTAATCGCGTTGTAATTGAGTATTCATTCGTTTTAGTAAATTCATGGAAAATAGTTTTCGAGATGGGTCCCGAGTCCCAATTTACATGCGCATTATTTTAACTTCATTTCACGACCTTTTAAAACCTTGAAGATACTACTACTAAAGTTGTTACTGAAATTGGTTAATACACGATTGTAATTACCATATTTAGAACTCGTTTCGTATATTTCGATTTAAATGTAGAGCATTTAATCAACTTCCTCTAAGCATGTTTAATAGGTAAGCGACGCCGGAATAAGTACGCCTTATTATGTTAAACGTCCATCTTAGTTTTGTTATTAACCCTAGCCCTGCCCCGGCTTCGCACGAGTTACACAAAACCTTAACAAATTATACACCTAAACCTTTCTCAAGAAACACTGTATTGATAGGTGAAAACAGCATGAAAATTCATTCAGAAGTTTTTTAATCGATTGCGATCATACAGACGGTCACCCGTCGGGGTAGTTTTTTTATCGACGATGCTAAATATTCTTATCTACTTAATTATGGTAAGAACATAAAGAAACCGCACCGTATCAAACCCGCGAGAATAATTCTCGTCAACTTTTCATTGCCCCGAAAACGCGTAAAAGTCATTTTAAAATTTTAGTGTAAAGCAATTTCGTTGGCTCATTTTTGCCGGCGGCCCCAGGTTTGTTTTGATATTTAAATGCTCGGAAGCTGGAGCCTCCCATTTAAAAACAAGCTTTATTTTGGACAAACATACCTTTGAAAGCCTTTGAACCTCTTGTAAACGGAAAATTAATGACAGTCTCCAGTTATACGCGTGGTGAAATAAAAAGGCAAGCCACTTTGAAAAGGGAACGAAACATAATAAAGATTGTTAATTCTGATTTACTGATGACGTTGTGTAAATGTCGTTTCGGCGAAAAGCTTGTGCGTATGGTATGGATAGAGTAATTCGTGGAATTACTCGCCTAATGGTATTTCACAAGTGTATCGTACTTTATATCGTCGCTACTTTGAAAAAAATAAACTCGGATGTTGGTCTGTTAATTAAGAGAAAAATGTAGTAATTATGTATGGGATGCATACAGATTTACTGCGTTTAACTTTGGGTACCAGTGTGAGATACGAGATTTTTTTCAAAATAGTGACGATATGTTACTTTGTTCAGTGTAGGGTCGGAACCCTCGGAACTAAGCATTCAAAGTCATCTGCACATGTTGGAAACCTCGTTTGCTTACCTACTATTGCTGATTATATTATACTTGATATGTTATTGATTAATAATGCATAATGATGCATTATGCCGTTTACTTAATGTTTATAACATTATATACAATAAATACTCTAAATACATTTATCATGAGCATCATAACTCATCAAAATTCAGTTACTGAAATTAACTAGAGATGGCAAATGCATCCAATTCTCATATAAGAGCCATTTAATCACTTTCGATCAGTTGCACTAATGACCAGAGGCGTGTGCGATAGAGCGAGCTATATGCGTCTCCTCTCATGCATAATAAGGAGGGGCAGAGGAGCGTTAAACTTGGAATGAGGTATAACAACCCCCTAGAATCACGGTTCGGGTCACCTAGCGTAGCCATTATCCTGGAGGAGGAGCGGGTTTACACTTGAATGAATGCCCTGTACGGATAGGATGGTTGCAGTTATCGTCTATCGTGTCATGCGTTACTCTCGCACTTAGGTACTTCGATTGATAGTGTCTTGATAACAGACAATAAAAGCGTGACTTGGAGTTGTTGCCGTGACATTTAAATTCAATTTAAAGGTAAGGTAGGGTAAGGCGACGTAAGCCCAGGCCGATTTGATTTTCTATCAAGCGGAGTTTGTGTAAGTATCCAATTGTTATTGTCACTAGTTGTGGTTTGAATGGCTTGATCGATTTACATTAGTTTTCGTTTCATACATGAAGCAGTTTAGCAATTATTTTAAACGGGTTATTCACGTATTATTAAGTCGAATTAACGATCGACATTTTTAGATACTGAGGATCTTTCCCAGGGGCACCGACCGAGCGTGCGTGAGCTTTATACATAGTTGAAGTTTAGTTGTGTGTTATTCAGTAAACTAACTATAAGCCAAAGTAATATGAAACTGCTACACAGTACACGTAAGTGCATACCTACCTATTTTCGCTTGCTGTATAATGTACAACCACCACCTGACATATTTTTACCTCAATCGACTTTACTCGACCTCACTAACAAATGTGTATGTCAATTGACAGTACTGTACACGTAGTTTTTGCACACGTATACATAAACACATGTTTGTGTGCTTCCGTTACTCAAATACAACTTTATCTATACACAGCTCCCTGTTATCGAGATGATCCAAAGGTTGATCTTCTCAGATAGTTTGTGTACGCAAATCGCGTTGTTTAGTAAACTTAACAAATATATCTACAAGCCAACGTCCAAAAATATATGTACACGCATCTAAGACACAGAAAATAAGGTCGTTGAAATATATATATACTTTTCGAACTTTGGTTTGTAAAGATGTTTATGAACTCAACTGTTCCATTAATGTCTGATATATTTGCAACTTTGTACCTTAAATTTTTGCAAGAAGGCGAAAAATGGATACACTTATTTAACGTCGAATTCCACTTGATTGAGAAATGTAATCTAGAATTGTTATTCATTAATGCATTCAAGTCCTTTGTAGTATAAGTTAATGTAAAGTTGATAGGAAATCAAGAATAAATATCAACTTGTAGCAATAGTAACTGGATTACGTTAGTAAATATTGTTTATTGACTGACTAGTGACCGCATTGTGTTATTTACTCGAGATTAGTCCATTCAAATTTTATCGTAATTAATATTTCAAGGAGCCAGCGTGACTCTTTTGGTTCTCCATACCGTCTATCGTCTATGTTTATAATTAACGATTTAAAAGTATTTAAAAGTGGTTGGCATGAGCGAGATGTGAGTGGCAGAAGGTAGTGCTCAACGGCGTAAAATGAGAGAAGTCCATGTCAACGAATGGACTATAAAATGGAATGATGGTGACGTCCACCGTACTTCATTAAACAAAACAAGATCTGCAGCTTACACTAGCAGTTTGAATGCCGTACTCCGAACTCACGGTAGCCAAACCGGAACAGGGTAGTAACAGCTCAATACAGGGCTGCATATTACGTGCGCGCAGCAGAATCCATCAGCATCGCTGGTTCCGGCGCGGCGGCGGCGGCAGCTAACTCGATTGGCAGGCAATCTCGCGGCGCCGTCCGGCGGATTACCGGCCGTGCGTACGGTAAAAATGACGGATGGAATAGGAAATGAGGGGCAAATACGGTAGGAACGTCGTTGATTGTATCTAATAATTGGATTGAAAATAAAAAATCACTCTGAAGTTGTCAACCTCTGGTCCTGTTCGTCGGTTGAAGGCGGTTCGGATGTTACTAGCGTACTAGGTTTTTTGTCTATCATAATATGAAGAAATTAAAAGATCAAAATTACCGTAAATAAACTAGACCAGAAGCGGCTGCAGTATTTATTTGGGAATCGTAGGTACAAGTTTGAGGTCGAAGTAAAATCTAACTACTAAATTACTTTTCAAGTCTGCAATATTGCTCCGGCTATCGAATTGAAACAACAGTGTCAGGAGTTTTGCTCGGCACAGATAGAATCTCCAAGATATTGCCGATTCGTCGTTTCGAAATGGTGCCGCATCGTTTTGCCCCTATCAGCATAGACTGTGAATCTCCATCTAAATGTAGCATTTCGCTTGCTCCGCTTACAACTTCCACGATTGAAATCGTACCGAATACCGTTCAAATTACACGCTTCGTGTGGCGTGTACCGAGTATCAATCTGGTTCGTCGCCACGCAAACCACGTTAAGATTCAATTTCAACGCGTTAATGCGATGTTGGTCTCTTTGCTCTGACGTCACTGCTCGCAAAAACTCCATCGTGATTCGGCATTTCATAAGCAACAGACGGAGTTAAGCGAACAACGCAAGTGTCTCGGGTCATTTGAAAGTGTTATTTATTGTAAAACGACAAACAAGACGGCTTACAGTGAGCTCTGAATACATTTTGCATAAGGTAGAACTCTAGGCGTTTATTTTTAATACAAATTACGAATAATTTCGATATATTTTTAAAACGTTTGGAATTTCACAGCTCAACATTAGCGTCTTTAACAGAATACATAGTTACGTTGGGTTAAGTTTAGCCTGTGTTGCCCAATGCTGAATGTTTAATAGGAAAAAACCGACTTGACAAAACAGTTTGAAATGCCATTAAATTTTTTTAGGACCTATAATTCACCTCATTACAATTACAATTAGCCTCAACACGTAAAATACCTACTTGTAGTGAAAGAGTTAATAAAAAAGCTTAAGTATGATGATCGCTTAAGTGTGTTGTTTTATTTCCGCTACTCAAAGGTTATCTGGAAGAGATCGCTCTTCAGCGATAAGACTGTTGTCTACCTCTATCTTTAATCAATTGTTTTCGGTAAGCTGTATCTTTTACTGAGGTGTGCCAATAAAGAGTATTCTATCTTTATCTATCTATGCTTATAAAATTTGAGGAGTTCTCTCAATTCCTCAAAAAGAATTGTATATACCTAGATGTATTCAAGTCTAATCTCGTCAGTGTCCTAAAATCGGCATAAATATAGATAAATTCATACGACATGGCAACACAGATTTCAGTCCACTCGTAGATATGTGGGCCATTTCGAAAGTGCGCACGCGCTGCCAAACTTTGATGCGCTCTGCCAACATTGTTTCGATCGCGACCGCGAGACTTTCACAACACTAAACACTATGCAAACACCCGTCTCCAAGAATCGCAGTTCACTTCAAGTCGTTATTCGTTTAATGAGTGTGTTTATGCAATTTAAATGCAATTGACGCTGCGTTGAGAGGTTCGAGTGCGAGATTCGCAGACTGTAAAATGTGTGTTGCTTGACAGTTATGGTAATTGGAACGATAGCGAGAATATAACGACAACGTGGCTTGTAAACGATTCCCTTTTGCTGTTAATGCGAAAAGAGTTTATTCCAAGTACATAAAACTTGTAGAATATATTCTTAGTATTAGTTGTAATAGTTTTGTTGAATCGTTTACCTTTTATGGTATATCAAAAAACCTTCTTTGCGATAATATTTTCACTGTTAACTGAAAACATATATCTAGGAAGACCTATTTCGACAAAATCACCATGTCTGACATCGAACAAGTGACACTTTCTTGTAGAATATGGACTTCCGGCGTTCCCGCACGATCGATGACCGTTTTATCCCCAGGACATCGTGATCCGCGCTTGACCCTGCTTCCTTGATCTAATGGCGGCGTCAGTCTGCGGTCCGACACCGCGGTCACGACTCGCTTCACGCCAATCAAGAACCCTCGGAGCCAAACTATGCCACATACCGCTGGACAGCGCTGTTACCGATCACAAGCGAGTGATCACTTGTGAACCATTTATAACAGACCTAGATATATGTTACATTTGTACGCAATCTAAGACGAACGTTTGCTGGCGATCGATAGACGATGGAAAGACAGACCCAGGATGCGTAGCCAAGTTTATAATCGTTCGTTACTCTCTCTTTCACTCTTCCATATTAGTGCGGCAGAGACAGGCATTTCGTTCGCTACGGAGCTTAAGCGATTGGCATCTTGGTTAAGCATCCAGGAGTCACATCGCCAACGAGTTGGAATACAACGCGAGGGGACAGGTCATACTTGCTCGAATACGATTTGAAACTTGATTCAACCTGAGTACACCTTTATAAGACGAGTTATCCTCAACAGCAAAAATAAACTGACGGTTGCGTTTCTCGCAATGACGTTTACCTTGTTCCAGTTACCAAATCGCAGGCCTTCGGACATTAAAAGAAAAAACAATTATATTTAGCTTCTGCTACTTTCACCATAACAAGAGCTGAAAGTTTTCAACTTCAACAGAAAATTGTACCCTACGAATGGTACATAAATCTGATGAATAATTATAGAACCAGGGTGCAAAAGAAAAACAGACGCGAGATCTAAGGCGTCATAGAATAGAACATAATAGTTTATTGCATAACACATTACAAGCATGGATGGAATGGAACATATAGGTATAATGTGACACCCTGTAAGGGCACAGCAATATAAGAGGGCTACAAGTAGGTAATTAAATTACAATTATTTCGCACATTTCATTATTACACATACATTCACGCATGATCATTTGATTGTATTATTACATTATTTCCTTACATAAACAAAGCACGGTAATATTTTCATTTACTGACTATCAAAATCTTCATTAAAATTTTAATTTCGAAAAAGGCACTTTGTTATAAAACTTTTAGTTGATTAACGTTACAATTATTTCTTTTGATTTGAGTTGTATCATTGAATGCATATAGGTTTAAATGTTTCATGTTTACTAGAATTCTGATGCATTTTTTTGCAGAATACATATTTTTTCAATATCGCAGCTATTTCCCCAAAGGACCAGGCCATATGATATTCGCGAATACGCATATGCGTAATATGCCGCAAAGGATGTCTGTAGGTCTGTAGCTCGCTTTAGATGCTGAAGGGCGTATATAAAAGACGATAATTTTTTTGACAATTTTAGAATATGGTCTTTCCAGCTCATATTTGAGTCTAATTATATTCCCAATAGTGTGGCAGAGCTCACTTTATCTAATTTTGAATTATTATATTCAAAGTCTATTGACAATGATGATGTGGTTTAAATTTGATATTTTTTGTTTTATTTATGTTGAGCTGTAGGTTGTGGGTTTGCAACCAATCAGTAACTAATTTTATTTAAGGTTGATTGTAATTTATTCTGAGCTTCTACAGTAGTAGCGCATGGCAATAGTATAGAAATGTCAGCTGCAAAAAGCGTGCTATGCTCAAGTATACAGGTATGTCGGGAAGATCAGTTATGTAAATAATAAATAGAACACAGCCTAAGACGCTACCTTGAGGTATAGAGCCCTTTACGGGGACTCTATCAGATCTAATGTGCTGTATTATTGCTCTATCAAAGTCTCTATGCTCTATTTCTACATATTGGGAGATCACTCAAATAAGACTTAAACCACTCCAGCGCGTATTGCTCTAACACCTATTTTATATAGTTTGTCTAAAAGGATTTCGTAACGGACTCTATCGTAGGCCTTACTCATGTCGAGTAATAGACCCACAGCATATTTTTTGTTGTTAATAATATTGAATATCTCTAGGGCATAGTTATAGATTGCTAAGGTAGTTGAATGATTTTTTCCATTTTGATTTACACAAAAAATATTGAATTTTTCACAGAAACTATAAAGACGCTTTACCATCGCGGTTAAAAAAATTTTAGATGACGTGGGTAATAGAGAGATTGGTCGGTAGTTATTTATCTCTGAGGTATCTCCCTTTTTGTGAATGGGTTTTATTAATGAGATTTTCAATGCACCGGGAAAGATGCTTTGTGAAAAAGATTGGTTTATTAGTAGGGTGTAGGGGCCGCATAGAGATTCTGCGCAAGATTTTAATAGAGCTGGGGGAATTTCATTTATGCCAAAAGACGATTTATTTCTAAATTTTTTTAGAATTTCAAATAAATCTTTACGTTGCGTAGGCCAAAGGAAAAATGAGTTTTTATTGAATTTTTTAATCTCTAATCTAATCTTTTTAATCACTTTCGTGCAATGTAGAAACGCTTTAGCCTCCTGCGACCCAGAAGCAATTGTTTTGTTTTTGAATTTGGAACCCATAGTTACATAATAAAAGTTCAAAATAGACTGGAATATGTACAAAAATTTGTACTCAGGGTCTTAGGAGGATAAATCTAGAACTTTATGTTGTTCAAACTTTTTTTTTAAACGATACCTACGTGTATTGGTAATGGTCGGTGTTCCCACGTAAAAAGTGGACGGTGTCAAAGCCTCGGTCGAATACATATTGGAAACGAGCCTATGGCCTTCTTCACGGTAGTGAATCCTGTTTTTTCTGCAGTTTATTGGGCACGGATCTTGGCGAGCGGCCTTCGTTGATTATACTACATAGTAAGAAAAGTAAGACTTGTCTTGCGACATCAATGTATCCCTATAAAAAACCGCACATGTTGGCTCCGTTGCTTTTATATATATTTGATTGAAATAAGAGTTGTGCATTTTCACAAATGCAATGCACTATGTCTTTCCAGTTGAATTTTATGCTTTGTTTTCTCGGTGACCCTAGAAACGTTGTCGCTGTACATTGTCATCACCAATTTGGTTAACGTGTTGTCATACAACGTGTACGCCGTTCTAAACAAATGCACAATGCCCGCAAAACTAAGGCTTCGCTGCTCGCTTCTGCAGTCTTTGCAAACAGTCATGCAATTCCGCAGCAGCATTTCCTTGTGCAATTGCTATTAAATTAGAGAATTTGTAAGCAACCGCACTGTTCGTTGTTTACCTTTGTCGCGTTGGCGTTCGCGACTATGTAACGATTGCAAATTGAAGACAAAGGAAGATGCTTTTATTGTTGCGAAACGTTTATTAGCGAACTGTAGGCAATTTGCAAAGGAATTGATGGTACGAGCCGAGAAACTCGAGAGTTAGTCGAAAGACTAAGGATGTTGCTGTAGGTGTACATAATAAAGTGGGAAGAAAATTGGTGCTCGAGAATCTAATTTATATAAAGTGACTAAGTAAAATACAGTCGGGGCGCGTAGGTAGCGAACATTTCCAATTTTATTTGATTCTATACCTGCATTACGTACCTGGTGTTGATAGGTCATAGTCATATTACAATGGAAATGTTATTATTGCACAGTATTTCTTTATTTAATTGACACGAAAAGCCACTTATCATATCCATACAGGGCTTTGGCGTATCTTGTAGTACACAGTAACAAGTAGGTATAAGGTGAAAACAAGCTTTCACTCAAGATATAAAGTCGCTACTGAGTACTGTTCGTTTGACATTACTGATCTTTTGCATGGGAAAAGGCGGATAACGACTTGTCACGAACTTAGCTCTTCTGCACAGAGAAAACAAATGATACGTATACCTTACTTGAGGCAGTATCAGCCATCTTGACCAAAAATAACTATGAGCTAATTCTACCACTGCACAATTACATGTGAAGGTAAGGCTAGGGTAACAAGTACACGGTTTATATGTATAGTTATTTAAAACAATTATAGCTTAAATAATATGTTTGATTAGTGACGATTAGAACGAAATGTTCTTGAAATTAGATTCTTTGCTCTATTAGTCATTTCATTTCGTTTATTTCTTGCAACCGTGGTGTCCATGGTGTTTATAGGTGTGAGTGGTGTAGTCTCAAATTAAACCTGAGCACAACCTGAGATATAAAGTCGGTTGTTGTCCTTCTAAGTTATATGAGTATGTTTTTAAAATGTACAATTTTAGCAACTGTATATTTTATTATCCTGCACTGCTACAGGAACCAAATAATTATTGTTCCAATTTCCATACAAAAACAATCGGCATTGATTGCGTTGCACCAATATACGCCCTATTGTTTTGTTTACAATAAACATACGTACTGTATCTCTACGAACAAACAGCAACAGTAAAAGTAATATAATTTTAATGCACCTTCTAGACAAGTTATTAAGGTTGAAATTGGGATAAACTCGTCAAAGTTTGCTCCCTATAAAGTCCGCATACACGGGCGACATTATCAGCGAGAGCAGTAACAGGACTACTTAAAGCCATTCCCGGCGGCCCGAACTCGGCTCGCACTTAGCGATATTGGTCCGATCTGGTCACCCGCACCACTCAACTAAACAATTGATTCCAAGGCTGTACTGGTTTATATACAGATTTACACACCCATTTAAGTATTTACACTGGCTTAGGGGACGTATAGCGTCTAAAGAACAGGTCACAGCTAATTTATATTTTCTTTTGCAAGAAGTATTAAAAAAAAATTGCTGCCACCATTATGCCTCTATGCCCATGGGAAAAAAGAGGAAATTCCTGCGGTTTCGGGAAAAATATATATATGTACTTGAAGAACTCAACGAATCTAATGAATCTTAAGAAACAAATTTAATAACGGATCTAGTTATCAACGTGTGTCAACATATTTCACTAAGCGTTTTAAAAAGCTACACGTCATTTGACAAAGGAGAACACGTAAATAGTTTTATGCCTCGAATAAAAGTGATAAATCAGTTTACACGGGTGAAAGGAACATACACAAAACTTATATCACTTTTTGTACTCACAAAAACTTAACTACGTATCCCAGTTCAGCTCGCACGTATCAAATTTATTGCATCCGTCCCCCAACTTTTAACTAACTGGCTAATCCAATAACGGAGTTAACAACAAAACAAGCGAGTAAAGCTAATAGCCGAAAAAACAAGTCAGAGCTACCAACTCAATTTGGTGTTGTGCACGTCTGCATTATTATTATTATTTTTTTATTTATTTATTTAGGCAACAAACAGTCTTGTACAAAAAATAATGTAAACATAAGTAATGTGTTAATAGACCTTGAGTGCCCTACCTTAATAATAATAAGTAGCTAGTCTAGGAGCAGTAAGCGGAAAACAAAGTTATCAGTTAGTAACAATAAAGTTAGCAGTAACTTGAGTGAATCTGTATTCATTCATCCATGTATATGTATGCACGGGCAGGTTCGTTGATACTCGTACATACATCCACACGGGGTACACAAGAATATTATATACATAAGTTAATACCTACAATGTTACAATGTTATAAGTACTAATATGCAGAGGTTATTACAAAGGTGTAAGTATAACTACTTTTATTAATGTTACCTACTTAAAGAAACAGTTTGTTAATGTTTATAATTTCGATCTTAAGTGAGTAATAATTTGTTTTTTAAAACTTTCACAGGTTTTATACGAAAAAAGATCAATGTGGGATACATTTATATTGTAATAATTGAGACAACGGTTGAAGTAAGAATTTGAGCAATATTTTGTACGAGCGAAAGGGATAGCAAATAATTTCTTGTGGCGTGCAGTGCGTTGAGGTATTTTAAATAATAAGCTACCAAGAAGTGAGGGGGAGTCAATAAAGTTGTTAATGATTTTGTAAAGAAACATTATATCAAACTGTGCTCGGCGATCTTCAAGTGTCAGCAATCCATAGTGAGAAAGACTATTTTTATATGAATTTCGACTCCGTCCCATACGCAGCCATAGCTAAAAACCCATAACTTTATACGAGCTTTATACTCACATACGACCTTTTTTACATTATATTAGGCCTGGATCGTTGACTTGAGGAAGATTTTTGAGTGAGAGAATTTTTATTTGCAATTTTGGGATAAAAGTAGAGGTTTGAAATATTCTAATCAAAGTTAAAACCAAAGCAATTTTTCTGATACTAAATAAGGAATAAGATACTTTAATAATTTAGAAACGAATGCGGCAATTATCCGATCTGCTTCCAATGTGAAAGAAGACCGCCTAAAATTATGTATAATGTCGAGCTATTTCCCCCAAGACATGTTCACATTATTTTTATCCTAGTTGTAAACTGAACGACAACATCATCAGGATAGTTAAGATCCAATTCGTTCCAGTTACCAGAACGTTCAACTCACATGAGCACGGATAGCATACACAACGCATCAACCAAGAACATCACTTGCCATGCAATGATAGCCCCCATTTCAATGCAGTAAGGTCTTCCGCGTGCAGTTGTTTGTGGTTCTGGTGTAACGGCTATATTTGAGCACGCGATATGACGTCGGACCGCCGGGAATGCTGCCGGGTATTGCCGCGCCGGTGTGCTGGACATCTTCCTCACTGACATTTCATGTGTTTCTTAAGTCTCCAATACATACATTTCTGTAGAACCCCATTCCTTCGCAACTTATATATTACAAATTTATTTTTCTTTAAAGTTATTTAAAGAAACTGGTTTGAATACATTCTAGAGAGATTTTCCCTTCGAATTGATGGAATTTCAAGAACTTTAGTAATTTTAGACAAAGATGATATTGTAAGTACTGGTGCTTTTGAAGCGACCGTAATTATTTAAGGGCATTAAAAAAGGAACAATAATTTTCGTAGGCTACTGCTATCGCCATACTTTACAAAACTAGTTACTCTCGGTATCAAGATATTTTGACGTTGTAATTTCGATTGATATTAATTTTTGCAGCAGACTGTACAATCGGTACCATTTAGTAGATAAACTGCTAGTGGCATTAGTATATAATAATAATATATCTTAGAGAATATTGACAGAACTCTCGACGTGGGTGAAAATCCTTGAAGCATTAAATGAGCGCCTCTTGTTGCTTACTGTGTTCATATGGCTTATACTCTTCAATTTCCTGTCTGGTATCGGCTTTCATGTTTCATCTCGATACTATCTATACATAATACGAAGAATAATTGAGAGTGCCTTCTTCTATCACGTCTTGATAACTATATAACAGTGCCTAGTGCATTCATTACCATTAGTTTATTTGTCATTTAGAGACTTGAGATCTTAAGACTGTAACTCCGAAAATCAACAAAATTACGAGTCGAGGTTGAGTCATATACCATACAAATGTGTGGTTTTACTCACAACTTGACAACTATTTAACACGTCTTTATTTCAAACAAGCCCACTACGAGCTACGATTAGATAACATGACAAAACAATCCTCTTCAATCCGCGTGCCAGTTATTTTTATCTTGCACAAATAAAAAAACCAAAAATACTTTATGTAACTCGATTCCACAAATCCCGCTATATGTCGATTGTAGAGATAACGATTTAAATCGCATTGAACTAAAAAAATCGATACTATCAATCGACAATTTTAATCTTTGTTGCGTAAATTTAATTTGCTTACGTAAGTCGTTAGCTTACTGTGTATACCCATTTGTTACTGAAATCTAGCGAGTCGCGGCGCTAAGCACAACCAATGTACTCATAACTATCACATTGGAATGTGTAACAATTGAACCGCCCTTTTAAACTGGTCTCCTTGAGCGTTCGACTAGGTGAGACATTGGAACACCTCAGAAGTTGCCTAATGGTGACGTCATTAAGCCGGGCTTTCCTCGGGCTGATTCATCGGAGCTTATGCTACAGGATGACTCATACCCCAGTCCTTAACACATACCAATAAGAGGTAAATTCGGTTGAAACAATACAATTTTTTATGCGGTACAATGCTAGGGATGTACCGGTCTCCTGATTTGACGTAGGGTGAAAATTTCAGTACCAAAGCCATGTAACAATTTGATGGATCGTGAGTTCATATCGATGAGTGATGCAGCGTTTAAGTTCTTGAGATAGGACTGATGGTTATTTGATCGAGATTAACGTATCTTTTCATTAATTTATACCTACCTGTATAAATAAAATCGTTTAAGTTCTCTACAGACTACTAAGAATACTATAGAATATAGATTAAATATGAATTAGTTTGTCTTAAATGTAATGCCCTTTTGTTAATTTTAATCGTATGTGGTTTAAGTACTGAAAAGCTGTAACGCAATCATAACTTCTACTTTTACAACATCTAACGAAAAAGTGAGGGCAATGATTGTAAATAAATATATATTGAATTGCCATTTGTTTGTGCTATATTGATGTTTTTTCTTTTATTTGTTACAGGTAATTTATTCGTTTCGCTCGCTGCATTTCTGTAAAAAGTAAGTTTGACTTTGATGTGTGAAGATTATTGCTGTAACTGGTGTAGTGTTAAATAGAGCCAACCTGATATTAGTATATTTTATATCCGTCATATTAATATATTTTTATGTAAATATAAAGCTGTCCTTAAATTAACCAATTCCATCCTAATTATATCAAGTACATATACGTTTTAACGGCCCAAACGCCTTTTATATCCAAACCAAATGAGTCAAATTTAGATAGTGAAGCAGAGCACCGAACAGCCACTGTTTAAATATAACCGCCAGTTTGGACGGCTGCCCTTAAACGTCGACACTTATAGTGACTCACACACATCAGCCGCTCTCAAGTCTGATTGTAGTTCTATTTGTGTAAAAACGTCTGTGCTGTCAGATTTCCCTTACGTCACAAATATTTTCCAAAGACACAAGTATCGCTTTTGTTTGCATTAGGACGAGTCTAGAACGTTGGGAGTTGGGACGTGGACAAATTTGGCTTGCTTTGTTATCTATATGAATATCAAATGTCAAACTCGGTCGCTACGATGAAAATTCTAATACTTTACTCTTGATTTTTATTTCTTGTTTATTCATTATTTATGAAATTATGTCGCGTTAGACTCGTTTGTATCACTAAATACGATGAAAATAGGTACTAGCTTTATATTACAAAATCTTCACAATTGACCTGAGGAGTATTGATTTGAAATAGCTGTTTAAATACTAGTTTTAGTGAGCAATCGTTGTCGTTGTTTATTACGTTACGCATCTAGGTCACCGATAAATAATCGATCAAGTCATTCAATGCAGGTTAAACACAGTTATAGACATGATATTCAATTAGAAATATCTAATATTTCAGATCACCTTAGCGTGGAACCAAAGAAAAATGTGTACTTGCATTATAGTTCAATATCACTGTCTCAACATTAGTTGTGTGTTCTCAGTAATTTAGAATGAAATGTAATCAGGTGACATGGCCGCTATGACAATTGGCATATGTCAAACTAATTTTACAATGTGACGACGAAGAATGTTGCGATATTCCGAGAATGTAGGGAGAAATATTTTGGTTGATAATTGAGTTTCTAATTGATATTTGTAAAAATTTACTCAATTTAAACTTGACAGAGATCTCTAAAACTGTCACCTATTATGTGTCTACCCTTAATTTTTTACACGACCGCGGTAAAGCCAAAACAGGAGGTATTAAGAGTCCCTGTTAATGTAGGTATCTTGTTTTCATCATTGACATATATATCTAAGGACGGGCCTTACGGACAATAAGAATGGGGCCAGTACAGCGGTGTCACGCACACGAGCCTATAGTGCAGTCTAACGCCGCAACGCGATTGGTTGATGAGTTCGCATCACGCGTGCGATTGGTCGCAACTAGTTCCGTTAGACTGCACGATTGGCTCGAATTCGAGAGTGACACCACTGAACTAGCGCCATTCTTAGTGCCCGTAAGGCCCGTCCTTAGATATATATGTCAATGGTTTTCATAGTTTTTTCTGCTATAGGCTAGTGCATTATACTTCGTAAGTTTGTAATCTTCAGAACCACAGCATTCAAGCTCTAACATTAAGGTTGTCAAAAAAAGTTCCATGACATTTGCGACATGCTAATGATCGGCAATTTGTGAGTTTCGTGTTCTGATGTAACACGCGTTCGTAAATAACACTGATTAAATAAATAATGGCTGAATCATCCAATCCGTTTGAAGGTTAATCGTACCACGTGAAATTATATGTATTTTTGTTAATGGATACTTACTTGCGACCTTTTGTTAAGCTTTTAAAAATGTCGTTGTTAATTAAAGCGAATTCGAAGAAAAAACGGGACGGTGTAGAAACCAAGTTGTCACCGCCAATATCTTCGTTGAGTTTAGCCATAGGTTGCGCATGTACTTACTTGTTCTTGTGAAACAATTCCCTTCGAATTTTTCCTCTACGCGATACGATGAAATAGAACCAAGGGCAAAATTTAAGAGCTCTCTGACTGCTCGGATAAAAGTTAATTACAGACAAGGAATAAAGAAAAAACGAGTGGAACTTTTGATAAAATTTTACTTGACCTCAGGAGTATTTTTTGTTCTTATAAAAGGAGCGTTTACAAAGAAGACATAGCCCCTCAGTATTTAAAATGCCCGAATTCTCAACGATTAACGTCTCCATGAAGACAAATTTTGCTCTTTATTTCATGTCTAGCTTAGCAGCAACAAAGAGACGGATTTTTTTCGATACATTAGTTAGTTCCTTTGACTCTGAACACATGCATCGGCTGTAAAGACTACCCTGATCATGCGCCCATGCTGCGGACAGGTGTCCCCGGAGGCTGTCGCTGACAGGATAATGAGGCTTTGTCTCACTTACCTGCCATGACAGTGTTACTATTTTTACACAAGGGCTTGTTTGATAGAGTTAGTATTATGTTAGAAATACTACTCATTATCCGTTTCTAGTATCTGTAGATAAATGCAAGGGTCTCCCATACTATATACATTAGTTCCTTTGCCTTTGACAACACGATCCGCTTGTAAAGATAACCCCGATCATGCGGCGGCCGTGCCGCGGATAACTCCCCAGAGGCTGCCGTTGACAGGATAATGAGGCTTTGTCTCACTTACCTGCCATGACAATGTAGCTAATTTTACACATGGGCTTGTTTGACAGATATATGTTACGAATCGGTAATTTTATTATTTGTCTGGCTTGAGATGGACATTGTCGTTCGTGGTGATAATGTTAACAAGCCAATTACAGTTATATTTATTGGGAACTACGATACCAATCTAGCGGCCCTTAACTAGCACAAATGTCCCAGCTCCCAGTCCAGTCTTAATTTATTCCTATTCACCATTAATTTTTTGCTTCATGCAATGAATATGAATAATACAGTGAGTTGTTTATTTTCCAAGCGTACAATACGTATTAGTTAGTCCGAACGGTAGCACAACAAGGCTCAGCAAAGGGACACATTGTCTACTCCAATTAGACCACCGCCAACAACTCCCAATAATTGGTTGTTTCCTGAACTACATCTGAGCCGGCTTTTATTGCTCTCAATTTGTACAGCGAAGAAAATAGCACAAGGCAAACAACCTGTTGTGACCTTTTGGTATATTTTATAACACAATAATGTATTGTGAATTACTTTCGTCTACTGGGGCGACGAAATAGGATAGGTACTTAACAAAGCCGTAGAAATCAATATGTAATATGACATTTAGTGTAACTGCGACGTATTCATTTTTGTAAGAGTATTATACCCACCATCTACCATCCCCAATATCTAACTGACATCTTAAGCTTTAAGTAGACGAAGATGTTGCGTGTTGTTTATTGTTAACCGGACATTAATAGTAATAATATATTCACATCACACTATACTAGTAAATTAATTTCGTCATTTCAGCGTAAATTTAGCTATTGTTAAATCGGGATTTAATATGCGCTAACAATGACTTGTGGCATTTATCTAAATGAAATTTATAGACAGGGTTTATAAGGTCGATTTAACATATGAAATAGAATTGTGCAATTTTAATATCGAAAGAATACTGTATTTGTTTTACATATTTGGATTTTTTTAACAGTGTACTGACCGTCCGTTTGGTTTTAGATTTGAAATGTCAAATCTATTCGAATAACCAAAATCAGAAGTAATGGAATCTCAGCGCTAGTGTTTATAACTTTTGCAATTTTAATAAACATGCTGAAGTATGACTCAGACTGTGTCAACTGCAGTTATTGCAACACTTCCTCTCGTGAACACACTTGTATGATTAAGATTATAACGTTTCTTGAAATTCATTATTTCTTTAACCAAATGGAAAGTTGGCAAGCACTAGTCTAAAACAGCATTCGTTAACTCTCCACGTATCTCCGGTACGCGTCAAAAGCTCGCTCGGTCAGGAGGACTCCTTTAAAGTCGAGTCGAGGTGGATGGCTCTAGCGATCCTTGACATGGTTACTACGCGGCCGGGCCGTGTATTCCAAGTTTGAACGCAACCCAAGCGATCCGATTTCTCGGGTCAACCAATGCATAGAGAACTCAAAAGTAGTGGTAGCTTTACGTGAATGTGTAAGGTTTTTATACTGGTTTGACTCGCCCTGTCTCTGTAAGTAATTGGAATGTCAGATCAGGGGTTGCCAACTTGTCTTGTTAACCCAGGGCCAGAAGAGTAAACTCAAGTTTTGAGACTTAAAGATAGCCCAAACTGCGCGGGCTAGTTTTGCAGTTTCATTTGGAATTCTTTCAGTAAAAGTAGCATAGCTTGCAGCCTTAATTTCAACCCTCGTTCGCTGCGTACGCTTCTTTGCTAAGCCGTCTTTGAAAGGCAGCTTACTGTAAATGGGCTGGGTTCCGTCAGAATTCGGTCAACGCCCCATACTGTACTGGCGTGTAACTCGTACATGACATGGCACTTGTTCTGTCATATGTCTAATGTATGTCAATTTTGAAATATTGTTGTCATTTGGTGCATGTGATAATTTTAATGTTGCTGTATTTATAGGAGTACTTAAATTAATCTCTCTCGTCTTGGGTGGCTCCATGGTATTTTCTCTAAGTCTCAGTTTCCGTTTGATTATTTCTCATTTTGAAATTTTCAATGTTGGATTGCACTAAAGCATTAACATAAATAACTACTGTATCTTCGTGATTTCGTAAGTTTGATGTGCAGTTTAAAAGCACAATCGATCAAGACTTAGGGGAATTAATTTGTAATGTTCGTTATACAGGATTGCTTAAGCTCTCCTTGCCCTGTGAACTTTTTTACCTATATAAACCGTAAACCTTGGTCAGTTTTATCACCGAGCTTAACGTTGGCCTCGGTACGCTCTCGTTAAGACACTTTACGGCGCAGGACAAAGCTTTTTAATGCACACGCCTGTACAAGATAACTTAAACCAATTTCCTCTCGCACACTTCCACGGGCCTCATTCTGAATTTTCGTATCAAAATGATATCAAAAATGTATTGTCTGCGTGTGCTCGCTCGCTAGAAACCGCTACAACAATATGTGTGAACGCGAGACACTGATATTCAAATAGAATTGGAATCTCAGACTATCTCAGATTTATATGGAAACTAATATATTTCTGAATGAGTTCGGGACAGGATATTAACTGTCGGAATATATTTTCTTCTTATTTTTCACGTTTCCCGGTACAAAGAAGGCACTCTTGAGATGTCACTGTGAGTCAATGTTTTTACAATTTGATTTCTACTGAAGAACTGTCGGTTTCAAAGATGTATTTTGAAATGTCAGTGAATTTAATGAATAAATTTAGTGTGATAGGTTTTAATTATTAGAAGAAATACGTTTTCTTTACTTTATTCTGTGTCACTTTATAAATAGTATCAGATACTAGCCCTCTCAATTCTCTATTCGGTAACCATCTAAATTATCATACTTCAAACACATTTTTGCATAGCGCATTGATATTAGGATCAGCAACACAATTAAACTTTGGTAATGGTACTTTGCATTTCAAATAGAAAAAATACAGTTCGCCGATACATAACAACTTTTACAAAAGTGCCCCAGTGATGGCCTAGTGTCATAAAAAACGAGTCAAATTTGCCTCCATCAAGATAGACGTCAGTAACAAGAACTTTCAAAGTTGACTGACCCAAACAGCTTATTCAAGCGGAGCACATAGCTGCGTTCTACCAAAACTATCCGGGCCTTTTATTTTATTGCCTTTCTTCGTTTGCGCGAGCGCTTCCTATCCAGTATAACCTGACATTGAGACCAATAACACTAAAGAACGCAACTAAACTGGTCCATCAGTCTCTGACTAGGTAAGAGATCAGAATGACACTACGTGGGCCCGTGACGCCCGCCATGGCCGCTGACTGTCGTGGGTCGTGACTGCTCCGACTGCTGCGCACGCGCCACACAGTACTAGAACAGCTTATGTACGTTGTAATAAGGAAAGATGAAGACCTTTTAATAAGAGGTGTATCTTAAGACCGGGCGGATGCAACCCACGTTAGGTTTTGGTTTAGATCACGCTCGGCTTTCGAATAAATATACATTTGGTAATTACGGTTTAAGGCACGTGAATTGTCCCGGAATAAACTTCAGTCTGATTGGGCTGATATGACATTCATCTATTTGTTCAAACATGTTTAAAAGGTCTGGACTGGGACTGTCAAAATAAAAAAATAAATTCTACATGCCAAAATAAGAATTTTGGTTTGCAAAGTTAACTATACTTAATGTATTTAAATTTATCCTGTCGAAATGGTGTATATGTATATTTAATTTGAAACATCAAACTAGGTTTACGAGATTTAATACTGCATTCATATGGTATTTACACACGTGATCTTAGATTAAAATTAGTCAAAGTCAAAAGATTTGCACTATTTTATACTAATGATATCAAAAGATATCTAAATCGTATACTCCAAGTAAAAGTATATTTGGCGCCCTTTCATTCGGCCGTCCGTGTTAGCACATTCTTTCCCATTTTATTTGCCAAGCCATTTGTCGACAGGCAGTCTTGCGAAACGGGTTTTTTTCCCTTTCGCCCAACTTCCGACCGCCTTTACAACAGTTGCACAAATTTCTTTCCCAACTCGCTATTTTCGAATTTTGCAGCTTGTTACAAATTGTATCCTAGTTACTTGGGAAATAATAGTTCGCTGCCATAATATGACCGTATGCGGCCTTTACCACGAGTAATTGCGGATTATTACAATAGCAGCATAAATAAATTAGCGGATCTTAGACATTTCTGTCTGTATTATTCTGTCGCTGGCTCTGTCACATCCCACTAAGTAAAATACTAGCAATCACTTGTCTCACAAATATTAGTTAGGCATGTGTGTGATACATTTTTATAGTGTTTGCTTATGAGTGTTAGTAGACTGGTCAAGCAATCAATAATGTTTATTATGTCACGTATACAATTTTGCGAAGGTATAGCCTACGCACAAAATAATTTTATCCATTGAAAATTTCGAAAAGTGGAATATTGTCCAATCAGAGTTAAATTAGAGAAGAAAAAATTCTATTAACTATACTATTTAATCGATCATTTCCACTTTGTTTTGCCAACATCAAATCAACTTTTTTCAGTGACAAACGATTAAACATTCTGGTTTCCGACCTAAGTTCCGTAGTCTAGTTCCATGCGTCAAACTAGCTGTCCATAGCGCCTTTCGCAATGGGCAGATTCCTCCGACGCCAAACTAAAACTGAGAAGTAATAACATCGCATAGTTCTACTATGTGTTTATTGTTTTCAGGACATATGCATGGTTTTTATACATAGGTGTGTGTGTGTGTAGTTTGTCTGTTATTAGTAGACAAATAGTGTATGTTGAATATTACTTAAGAATTTTATTTTTTGTGTGGTTTGATGCATGGAACTGAGTTTGCTGTAGTATAGATGTTTTATTGCCTTAACAGTAGTATACAAGTAGATTATTTAGTTGAGCACATAACATATAATATTAGCACTTCCTCGGTCAATACAGGGTGTATCCGAGGGGTTAAAATCAATGGAGGCAATTATTTCTTACGATCCGTTTTTCAAACCGTCCACGACTAAGTTTTTGTCTGCACCAAAATTGTTTTGTTTCACCAATGTCGCCAACTTTCGGAAAAAGACAAGACAAAGACAAATTAGAACATCCTTAGAAACTGTCATCACTAATCTTGTTTTGTATATTATACATATATGACATGATTGATGGTTATATTTTCAGTGAAATTTTACTTTTTGCCGCTTCATTTTGAAAGTAATTTTAAATGCATTACTTTATGAAATATCCAAATGAGGGGCGTTACTGCAAATTTGTAAAACGCATACAATAACAGTAGTTTCCGATGGACATTATTATTGTTTTCCCGGTACGAGGAAAATGTTTATCGACATTAATTACGGCTCAAGGGCTAATTATTCGTTTCGTGTTGTTATTAATCATTTATTTATTTTGTATGCACGTTCTTAATAGCTATTGTAACAGAATATTTCCTTTGAAGGCAAATAAAAATGCACGCTTGCAAAGTTCGTTCGACAGAAAATGAGCCTACATTAAATGACAGGACTTTTTTAATACAATTTTATAGCTAACGATAAAATAGAGAACAATTGTATTCCAAAACGATAAATTCTCCTGCATAGGTACTTAAGTTTCAACGTTTGAGATCTGTAAATAGAAATACCATTGTGTAATTAAGGAAGAAACCCTAATATCTGTTGTTGTGAATTAGCATAAGCATTGCAAGTATGTAAAAGCTAGAACTTATTCTAAACTCGTGTCTCATTAATTAAAGATCAATGCTAATGACTCCAATGAGCCATTTTCTCTTAAATTGTTTATAAATATCAAATTTATAAAGTATAATGATACATTAAGCTCGTAAATAAAAAGTTTACTTTACATTGGACATTTCATACCGATAGTATTGGCAACCAAATTAGCTTGAACCTTCGATGGATCAATAAAATAAAGTCTGTGTCTGCTAGCGAACTTAGAATTATATAATTGAAAAAAAAAAAAAAATCACCGCATCGAGCAAGATTCGATTTTCCAGACACTGGCAATATATTTAAAAATCAGCGGAAATTTAATAATTACAGAGTTAGCTTAGACGTAATAATTACTTACTAACCTACTCTATACGACGGAAGGGACTTTGTGATTGTGGCTTCCGCCTCGTTTTCGACGCGTGTGCGCCGGTCACCGATGACCGCGGCAGCGACTTATCGACCGTAAATACCTCGATCGATTGTCGCTTCCCTATTAACCTGTGTTGGTCTAAGATTCCTCCATTTGTTTAACTACTCTTCTACTGAATACTAAATATGTTAAAGATTTATTTATTTTTGATGTCACTTTTTCTGTAGATGTCGATTAATTAGAATGATATGGCGTTGTTGGGTTCGTCATTCTTCTACTTATCTCGAGAACGAGTGATATTCGAATTTTATGATCCATCACCACTCTGTTTACTGAGAATTCGTCGCTAATTGCAAATACATTATAAAACATCGATAGTCAGTAAAGTTTTGCTGGAATATTGAATATGTTATATAGTACGGTCGCCAAATCTCAAAAGCCCTCTAGAAACACGATTTAATTGACTCGGCTCGGCCTTACCCACAACCGGTATCAATGTGTTCGGACAGTTCTCCTGATCACCGTACATGCGGTAGTAAAGCGGAAAAATGGTGGAGGGGATAGTAATGACGTCACAAAGATGGCGGCCGGACCTATTCTTTTTGGCGGTGTATCTCGAAAACCACTTAACCGATTTTAATCATCGAGGTGTCAAATAATAGCTTATATTATGGAGATTATTTCCTTTTCTACAAACATTTACGTGAAACCTATAGGAAAAATAATAATCACAAAAAACAGTTTTTTTTATAAAATTATTTTTTTTTATTTTGTAAAAATCTCCGTAAATATTAGCATTTCGCAAATTTTGTTTAATATAAAACATATTGCTTCATTATCAAGGAATATAATGAGCCTTAAAACATACAGATCGAGTAATAAACAATGAAGCTACACTCATTTATTTGCGCATGGGTAACGATAACTGGCTTTTACCGGTCGAAACTGTGGTGACTGTTACGATACGTATTGAATGGAATTTATAGAGTATCGGTTTTAATTACTGAAATTATAATGACAATTATAAAAACCAGACACAATAATGTTACCTTACTTCGACGTTTAGTCTCTTTTTTCGTCTTAATCATAGGTAGGTACATATTTCTTTTTACTTAAAAATTTTATACAGGGTGAACTTTTAACCACCAGTCATACTCTGCGCAGCGACTTTATAGGTCATACTGAACAACTTTTACTATTAGTAGTCCCCAAGCCGCTCCGAGGCCAGATTTAATTGACTCAGCTCGGCCTTACCCACAACCGGTATCAATGTGTTCGGGCGTTTCTCCTGATCACCGTACATGCGGTAGTAAAGCGGAAAAATGGTGGGAGGGGATAGTAATGACGTCACAAAGATGGCGTCCGGACCTATTCTTTTTGGCGGTGTATCTTAAAACCACTTAACCGATTGTATTCATCGAGGTGTCAACTAATAGCTTATATTATGGAGATTATTTCCTTTTTACAAACATTTACGTGAAACCTATAGGAAAATAATAATCACAAAAAACATTTTCTTTTATACATTTGGTTGGTAGGTTTGTCTTATGTTTTAAAGCAGTAAAATCTTTCAAGTCGAAACACAGTATAAATATACATTTTGTTGTCTAATCTAAAAGTATGATGTTCATTGTTTAAGACTGATTAGTGATTACTGAATTAAACAACATGCTATTTGTTATTTTTGTTTTATTTTTTAAATCAGGTATTAATTTATTCACTATGTATCACTATACAGGCAAAATGTGTATCATAGTTGGTCTGTAAGTACTTACTACTTGTGTCGAATATAGGTATAAGATGAAATTTTAACCACCAGCCATACTCTGCGCAGTGACTTTACAGGTCATACTGAACAACTTTTATTATGGGACCAATGCCGAATCACGCAAGAAAATTTGGATCTGGAATGACACCCACTGGCTGTGCCCTACCACACAAAGCGAGATGACATTCACAATGCCCATACCTCTCTTTTGGACGTAGTTTAAGGACGTACCCGGGTCCATGACGCATGCTCGCCACACCGCTGCTTATAATAAGCTGACGCACCGTAAATTGAACTGCGTAAAAATCGCAAAAAATATTACACGGAGATCTTATGGCAGACACCGTACCGGTGACGTAAAAGACGCAACTGTTTTGCGAACAAAAAAGATTCGCGTGAAGCACGTCACTGCGATTCCGTACCGTCACCGTTTTTTAAACAGCGGTGTGGGGAGCATGCGTCAAAAACGGTACGCATACGACGCGTCACTGCGATTCCGTATCGTGACCGTTTTTTAAGCTGCGGTCTGGTCGCACCTTGTATTGTATTGTATTGTATTGTATTCGGGCGATTTTTCCGCAACTCGACGACTTGCGCCTATTTTGCGTGATATGTTGGGGGTGGGCTAGTCCTGCCAGCCCAGCTCCTCGAGGAATCCTATCAAACCTTTGATGTTGAGTAGGACCTCGGGGAGGTCTCTCGGAGATCCGAGATGTTTAGCCCTGTATGGAGTCACTCCGCTGCATTCCAGCACCACGTGAGAGGCTGTTTCTTCTGTCTCCATGCAACCTCGGCACAGGGGACTGTCTGTGACACCTGTTGTGAAAAGATGTTTGTTAAATAGTCCATGACCTGTTATGACACTGGTTACCATACTCAGTCGGACCTTCCCTAGTTGCAGGAGCGCCCTTGTGAGTTTTCCGTTGATGCCAGGCATGGCTTCTTTTGCCTGTCTGCATCCAGTCTGGTTCAGCCAGTGTTCTGTGTGTAGTTTCCCTGTACGTGCCAGCAGCATTGAGCGTACCTTGCTAAATGGTATCGGAAGAATCGGTTCCGGACCAATCGCCCCCGCATTCGATCCTTGCCTGGCAAGCTCGTCCGCAGCATCGTTACCTCGGGATCCACTGTGTCCCTTGATCCATTGTAGGGTGATCTTGTTATTATGACATACCTCCATTAGTCGTTCGTGGCATTCGTGTATAAGTTTGGATGTAACTATATGGCTATTTAGAGCCATTAAGACTGCTCTACTGTCGGAGAGTATGCGGATGGAGGATCCTACTACCTTCCTTGCAGTGATGGTAGCCGCCGCGTTTATGATGCCCATGCACTCAGCTTGGAATACCGAGTTATGGGCTCCTAGCGGAGTGGTGATCGACATGTTCAGGTCTTCTGAGAAGGTTCCAGAGCCCGATCCGCTGTCTGTTTTGGACCCATCAGTGAAGATTCTCAGCTCCCAGGGATTGAGTCCTTCATGATTGTCGTCCTCATATAACTGTATTTTGTACCTTTTATCGAAGATAGCTTGTTTGTGAATCCGGTCCGTGCCTGACCTAAGCACTGGAAATTCGTCATACACCTTTTCCAGGCATTTTGTGTGAAGAGCTCCTGTGATGTTAGACCATATCTTGAGGGTTCGCAACCTTACCGCTGAGAGACTGGCCTCTTGCTGTATGTGTAGGTGCAGCGGTGGAAGGTTTAGCATGACCTCCATGGCTGCAGTCGGGGTAGACCTCGTGCAGCCAGTGGTGGCCGCGCATGCGAGCCTTTGAAGTCTTTGTAGTTTGTCTCGTACGTTGCCTAGGTTTGTTCTTGGCCACCAAACCAGAGCACCGTAACAGAGTAAGGGGCGGATTATCGTCTTATAGAGCCAGAGGGTAATTTTCGGGTTGAGTCCCCACCTCTTACCAATCATCCTTCTGCACTGCCAGAAGACAACTCCCGCCTTGTCTATCCGTTTGTTGATGTGGTTGTTCCAATTGAGTTTATTGTCGAGAGTTAGTCCTAAGTACTTAACTTCATCGGACAGCTGTAGCTCAGTTTGGAAAAGTTTTGGTCTGGTAAAGTTGGTCGCACCTTTATATGGGACAGTCAAATTTTTTTTCGCGATTTCGGAATTGGTCCCATAGTAAAAGTTGTTAAGTATGACCTATAAAGTCGCTGCGCAGAGTATGACTGGTGGTTAAAAGTTCACCCTGTATAAAATTTTTAAGTAAAAAGAAATATGTACCTACCTATGATTAAGACGAAAAAAGAGACTAAACGTCGAAGTAAGGTAACATTATTGTGTCTGGTTTTTATAATTTTAATTATAATTTCAGTAATTAAAACCGATACTCTATAAATTCCATTCAATACGTATCGTAACAGTCACCACAGTTTCGACCGGTAAAAGCCAGTTATCGTTACCCATGCGCAAATAAATGAGTGTAGCTTCATTGTTTATTACTCGATCTGTATGTTTTAAGGCTCATTATATTCCTTGATAATGAAGCAATATGTTTTATATTAAACAAAATTTGCGAAATGCTAATATTTACGGAGATTTTTACAAAATAAAAAATAATAATTTTATAAAAAAACTGTTTTTTGTGATTATTTTTTTCCCTATAGGTTTCACGTAAATGTTTGTAGAAAAGGAAATAATCTCCATAATATAAGCTATTATTTGACATCTTGATGATTAAAATCGGTTAAGTGGTTTTCGAGATACACCGCCAAAAAGAATAGGTCCGGCCGCCATCTTTGTGACGTCATTACTATCCCCTCCACCATTTTTCCGCTTTACTACCGCATGTACGGTGATCAGGAGAACTGTCCGAACACATTGATACCGGTTGTGGGTAAGGCCGAGCTGAGTCAATTAAATCTGGCCTCGGAGCGGCTTGGCGACCGTACTAATAGATATTTTTAATTACTGCTATACGAGTACACTATCCATAAATTGCTTCAAGTTAGGGATGTAGAGTAGTGGTTCCCTCTTGCCAGTCCTGCCTCCCATTCCGCAGTTTAGGAACCAAGGGCTACACGCCTTCTAATCTTTAGTCGTAGGCCCTACCAGGTCACACATCTTTGGCCCCCGCCAGTACCTACTGATGTCGATGCCACTGCTGTCTGACATCAGGGGAATGCTTATTGACTCGCCATGTCGCACAAACGGTTGACAGCTTTTGTCTTTGTTAAAAAAGGCAATGGAGATTGCTTCACCGACAAGGGCGCAGTTCTTAAATTTATGATGATGATGATGATGATATATAATGTATATATTATGTTTTTTAAAGTCAGCATGACGTCTTTTCCTTAGACAAGGCAATGTCTCCATTAATCAATCTGCCGTGCATTTCGACGACCTTTCTTCTAAGCGATAGTTTGCAGGTACGAGGTATTACGGGTTCTTCGCTTTAAGACAATTTATTTGTCTTTTACGTGCCGTTGTGACAAAACTAGGCCAATCTGTGCTTAACTCTTACATAACGACGTGTTCTCTTTGTAAAAATCGGTCTCGAATTCCCTCTGGAGCCGTTCTAGATATGAGTACGTTGCGGATCGATTAATAGATTACCCTCGTAATTTATCCTAGAAATAGTAAACATTGTATACCAGATCAGTTAAAGTGTCGTCAACTTATAAGTTTACTCTATTCAATATATATGCTCTGAAAACACACCATCATTCCTTTTTCTCACTGAAGTAATCGGCAGACAGCATTATGCTCCTAATCGTACGTTAAAACCAAAATTGATTCCTAATTTCCTACATAGAACAGTTTTTATCTAAATGTCGCTCGTGACTTTGATCTTCAGACTCCGACTCCGACAGACAAGATAAGAATACCTAAACTCGAGATGGCTCAAACGTCCCGCCATTGCCTACTTTCTATGAAAGGATCGTTTGCCTCAGGCCCTAAGTAGTCAGAGTAATGTATTCCATGTCCTTGTTTTTTGTTTATTTATTCTTTTAGTATAGTATTTGAATGAGCATAACGAAAAAGTTGTTTAGCAGGACTATAACATCTATTATACATCGTGTTTTTTTAAAAACTCCGTTGTGTATATTTAAAAAAAAATGTATTCACATACATAAACATACATAATGTAGTGTTGTTGTGTGGTTTTACATAATTCTAGAAGTTGCCTGAGAGCCTGGAACTGACTTTTATATCTTCGTTACGGGCAAACTTAGTTACATTTCGCGTTGGTGCATTTATAGGTACTTCAATTAGCCATACAAACATCACAATGTATTTTTTTATAGGACATTCTTGTCGCCCAGCTGACGGAATCAGTCAGCTGCAAATGTATACGGGATACTTTAAATGGTCTACAGACTACACTATCATCAAATAAATAAGGCGATTTCCGTTTCTAATGAGCTACTGGTAACTATTTATGCTCCTAAGGAGGTGTTACGTACATCGAATCGTTTCCACACAATGTTTAACGAGTATTTTACATATACTTAGGAGTATAGATTAGTAACTCCTTGGGCTGGGCCTCTGTCAAATAGAGATTTCCTTACCACTTAAAAAGTTCGTGACACTATGCTTTTATTTCTTAACCTCAATATGTGTATTTTCTATAAATACAACAGTTATTTTAGCTTTGTCATGCCATCGCTCACCGGTCTGTATTCGTATAAGAAAACAAACTAATAGAAGTGTTATTGACATCCAAAAGCGCTCAAGGTTGTTGTAATAGCAGGGGCAGTTAATATTTCTGTTAGACAGAAATAGAGTTTATCAAGTTTGTTGTATACGTGATCAATATAAGTAGTCGACATAATATATTTTGAAATATTCTCTTTAAGGTTAGGCGGGGTAAGAAGAACTCTTTCATAGGAAAAATAAACAGAGATACCGTAAAATGGGGTGAGTTGGGATTACGAGGGCAGTTGGGTTATGAATGGGGTGAGTTGGTTTTTACAGGCTACTGTTACGTAAATTATATATTCTAATAACAAATCAAGCTATTATAATGTTCACAATCCCAAAGTGTCCAACAATTTTCTCAACTCACCTCAGTAGGAAATCCCTCCTCACCCCTACTACGGGGTGGGCTGGGATTTCCTACTATTTTATCTTTAAAGTTAAGCAATGGAACTACACAAAATCATAAAAAAAACTAAAATTCAAACTACCGGAACATTTATTCATAAAACATAAAAATCAGTTTGCCAAATGTAAAAATAAAGTTTTATCGAAGTTTGAATATCAGTTTTGTCCTCACCCCATTTTACGGTACTTAAAGATATTAAAAACTAAATTAAACGATAATATTAAAAAAAAAACAAATGCATAAATAAAAGTAACTAAAAAATATTTATGTAGAAGAAGGACTTTCTCTTGCCCTGAGCAAAATAAACTGTTTCTCTTACCCCAGTTGACCTTATATGTTGTTCGAGAGATCTGTGCGAAACATATTTCTTCAAAAGAAAGGCAGTACCCTGTTTTAGTTTTACGATGTGAGATGCAATATCTATCGTAACATACTGTTGTTAGACGGGTTTAGAACCGGTCGTCTATCGCGCTACATGTGAGGTTCACTAGATACCGATACAAACACACCGACATACATTGTACAATCTGTACTATCGAGTACATAGGTTATTGTTCGACCCGGCATACAATCGCGTCCAACGGCTCTCGAAGACTGTTAGGTGTCACGAAAGGCTAGATATTGTCAGTGTTTGTCTTAGGTCGGTTACACACAGCGAAAATAGTTTTAGTCGCGGTACAATAAAAAGGTATGTCCACACCTCCGCCATGCCCATGCGCTTATCATCTTTGCGTCTTCAACTTTCAATTCGTCTTGTGTCAATAAGTGCAAAAGTGCGTGCCAGTTGATTGTGTTGTATGTAAATTTAGGACTGGCGCTATTATATTCCTTTTTAAGTACATACAGGTAGTTTTGGATAGATTCAAACACCCATCAATCGCTAGCGTCGCCATACAGACGGTCCTTACACTTTATACTTATAGGCACACTTGTTTCTTTGGACATTTTCATGTGACCTTCTATTTTTGGCCTTCATCATTACAAGAAGAAGAAATGTTGCAAAAAGACGCCGTATGCACCCCGCCTTATGCTTTTGCGTTTCCCATGTATTAACGCATATCTTTCATTAGTCTAACCATAGACGCATTGTTAATAAGTCGCACGTCTGTTTACTTATCATTCTTGTTAACGTTCAATGGAAGTACTGTTATGTGGTTATTAAACCGCTTTTAACGTCACAATGGCCTTGTCAATTAACTGTTTTGAGATTATATTGCGTAATTATACTGGGTAATTAGCCCTTTATTTATATCAAGCCTGATTAACAGTTAATTATTGTTAGAACAGAATTTTCTATTGAACAGAATCTTCCTAGAATTTTCATCATTTCAGTCGGAAGAATTAATACTCAATGTTCTAATTAGATTAAAACAGAGTACATTGTGCCTTAGGAGGTTAAAGTTACTAAAAATGTATTATTTTTAATGCTCTCAATTCAATTGTGGCTGTATTTTATTGGTTCCTACCTTTTTCCAGTTTACACAGTGGGAATTTCTTACTTTCTTACTTCCCGCTGTTACCAGTACGAGTATAGTATGATTGCAGTGTACAACTGGTTCTCCTAAGTTATAGTGTTACCGCGGCAGTTATTTTTGAACGTGTAATTTTTTTTCAGAGCAAGTGTTGGTCAGGCGTAGGGCCGGTCTGCTGCGCCGCGCCCGCCGCGCCGAGTCGCGCGTGCGATGCTGAGCGGTCCCCTCCGCCCGCGCTGCCGCCTGCTCCGCCCGTGCTCTGCGCACGACCGTGCTGTCGCGACGCGCCGTGAGTACACTCATTTTGCTGGTAATGTTGCTACACCCCCAAGTTTCGGTCGGTCATAAATTATCGAGATATTCTGTATGATTTTCTCCTTCACTCTGACAGCAGGAAAGCGGCCTGTCACATCGCGTTATACAATAAGCACGACATATTCAGATGCTCGATCCGAACTTAGTCCGCGCACAGCCTAATTATTTACTTACAACGCTTCAGACATAGATACTGTGAAGGTTTGGAACCTTCGAAGTCTTTTTGTAGATAACTGGCCTCAGTTATAGATTTGAATTCAGAATTATCGCCCTGCTAAATGAATAAAGATTTGGAGACGGCCATTCGGGGAGTGGCAGGCATTACGGGTAGTTGATTTATAATCTTTTAAAAAGAAGATAAAATATATATTATATCAGAAATCTACGTCTGCGTTTCCATTCCCCACCGCAGATATACCTACCGTATCCCTCGTTACAATACCTACCTAAGCAAAGACACATTTTTTCCCAAGAAGATTATTTGTCAATCCATTTTTGGTCGTTTGGGAAGAATTCATCGTGATACGGGTAACAGATTACGAACGAAAAAATTTCTGAGTAAAATCGAGCCGTCAGATGAGATTTTAATGACTTCTTTTAATGAACTGATTCTGCAATGAATCACCTTCCGGGAATATAATTGTCACTATTCATTTCGCCAAAGATCCCGGTTAGATATTATTCTTATTATAGCCAAAACTGCAATTAGCAAAAATTGGGGTAAGCGTGGCCACCCAATTGCGGTTAGTGGCAAATGTTTGAACTCGCCATAAACCATAATCAGTGTGTAAACAGGACCAATGTGAACGACAGCCAGACTTATCCCGTAAGAGGTACTTATCCGTATTGACCTTAATATGTATGTTTTCGGGTTAGTCTCTTATGAAAAAACTGCATGTTACACAGTGAACAGTGGTGTTCTTCGATCGGATACATTTGTACGTTTTACGCCTTTTTGTACACATAGCAGGCATTATTGTTAGTACCTGGGCGACCGAGCTTTGCTCGGTTATAACTATTTATTGTAATATGGTGGTGATAATCTTAACTACATTTTTTTACTAAATTAAACTTGTCTAAAACAATAAAAATTAAAAAATTATATATAAACTTGAACATATTAAAAAAAAAAACAAAATTAGTCACCGGGCGAGATTCGAACTCGGAACACTCGTTTAGCAGTCCGCGTCTTAACCCGCTGGACCAGACGGACAGTGGCCGGCAATACGAAATTAGCGAACATATTCTGCGTCGAAAGAAAAACGCATGAAAACTCGAAAACACGCGTTTTCCCAAACATAAGACTAATCTAGATAGATTGTATACCCCCAAAAACCCCCATATACCAAATTTCAGCGAAATCGTTAGAGACGTTTCCGAGATCACAGAAATATATATACATACATATATATATATATATATATATATATATATATATATATATATATATATATATATATACAAGAATTGCTCGTTTAAAGGTATAAGATACTAAGTACTTCTAGCTCATGACACACGGCAATGAATCGTGTCTGTTGAAACTAGGCCTTTAGGCCGCTCTATTAGATTCTATATAGCATTTTTGCAACATTGATCGTTGTCTATTAGTAAATAATCAACAGCGGTCAAATTCCAATTAACAAAAACAAGCAAACAACTCCACAACGACCTCTCTCATTGACTATAGTGGTTGTATTTCACAAACGTACATTGGTTTATTAAAGTTTTTTTTTAAACGTGTACCAAAATTACATTGAACTAGTAAAGACTAAAGTAAAAGTTGAATGGCGTGCACCAAAACTGCAATTGCGCGCATAACAGTTCCCCAAAACATTCCCTCGCACATAATAAAAAATATTCGCCTTCATGGAATTCGGGGTACTGCGACCCCAGCTACCTGGCGTCCCCTCCACGCCAGTCTGTTCCACCCCAACCCTCCGGGCTGCGCGTACGCAAGTACGCAGCGCGTCGGCCGAATGTTTTAACACAGAAAACGCTTGTGATATTCTAAGTTTGTGATGTTTCGTTTTAAATATTCCTTAAAAAGGTT